>NC_060277.1:33874463-34106636 GCF_021613505.1 Equus quagga
AATATTTTACCTGTGATGGAATTTATCTTGAGTATCTGTGTTAAATACTATTTCTTTTTTCTACTTTGTTATCCTGACTTTTTTAAAGATTGAAAAGAATGATTCTAGTTTTATTTCAGTTTTCTCTCTGAAAAACGGTAGGATAGAAATATAGAAACGGATAATTACTTCTGTTTCCACATTTATGTACCTTTATTTACCTTCTAACTATAGAGTCACTTGCTTCTTTTTTCAAGATAATGATGCAAGATAATAACAGGGGAACCTGTGTATAAGAGAAGTCTCTGTACTTTCTGCACAACTTTTTTTGTAAATATAAAACTTCCCTTAAAAAGTCTATTAATTAAAAAAAAGAGGCTACTGATTATTTAATGTCATGAAAAAATGCTCATAATACATTAAATGAATAAAGCAGATCGCAAAGTTTTATGATCCTATTTTTATTTAAAATACATGTACCTGTGCAGGCACACACACACACACACACACACACAAACACCGATATTCACTCTCGTGGGCAAAGATGTGAACATCTAACCCAAAAGGTCAACAGTTATTGTCTATGAGCTATGGAATGAAGTGTAATTTATTGTTTATTTTTAAATATGAATTTTGGAAAATTTTACAATGGAAGTTGTATCGCTTTTCTGAAAAGAAAAAAAGTGGTTTTTTAAAAAGGTTTATACTAAAATATCTACTACAAATAGTTATTTTTAATTGGTAAATTCTATTGGTGAGTTCCAGAAATGGTGCAAATTTGTTTTTTCTTAAAAACATAATATTTATCTAAAATATTGGTGATAAATTATTTTCCCCTGGAGATGATTATATTTTAATGTCCGCTTGTTATTTTTGTAGAGATATTAGGCTGCAATTTGAAACTTGCAAAGTCTATAGTTGAATCATTGTCTTCCCGTTTATACCCATTCTTTTTCTAGCATTCCTTACATCTGAAAATTGCAGTGCTGTTCTCTCAATCTCCTAGAGTCAAAAATCACAGACATCTTTCAAAACTTCTGCTCCAGCTTCCACATCAAAATTCTCTCCTGCCTGCCCAGTTCAGCCATCATGCATTGCTAGGCTTATTTTCATCAAAATGAGCTTCTTTAAAAACTACCAATAACTGCATTGTCTAAAGAACAGGACTCAAACTCAAGTTAAGTGTTCAAAGTTTTCCCTTGTATGGCCCACTATACCTCTTCAGGCGTATCTTCCAAGATAGTCATGTTCCCTCCTAGTGTGCCCTATACAAGATGACTTATTCCTTCCTCCACATTCTGTATATCACGGTTTTTGCATCTTCCTTCCATATCTCAAACTTAGAATCTGTTTCTCCTAAACTCATCCCCCAACCCTCAATATCTGTGGCTGTGGAAATCCTATTTTTCCTTCAAATCTTTAATCAGTTCCTCAAAACATTTCTTTCTTTAAAAATTCTTATCAGAATCCATCCATCTTTTTTTGTGCTCCCTTAGAACTATGTTGAGCTTCCATTATAACACTTTTTATAATCTCGCTTATGTAACGTGAGTGATGTCCACATCCATTTTCCTTGATAGACCAAAATATCCTTTAGGATAAGGACCATGCTTTTGTATCACCTAAAACACACAAAGTGCAGATCTCTGCACAATGAATGGCTGTTAAATTGAATTGATTTAAATTACATTAGAAGTCATTTGAAAGTGCTAGCAAAATACCATTAATGGTGTCTGTGTAAGATGCTTTGAATTAAATGTGAGGACAAATACATTAATGCTAACATGCTCTCAAGCAAACACCACCAGCTCTGCGGTGAAGATTATCAAACATCAGCGTCTGTACCCAGGACTTGTGAGTAGAATGCCTGATTCTGTAAGTTCAGAACAAGTTCACTTTTCTTATTTGAACCAAGATCAGGAAACTGCATCATAAGATCAAGGTAAGAAAAGGTGTAATAGATGCATAATTTGGGAAGAAGTGATCTGAGATCATTTTATGTGTAAGAATGTGTTTGTGTTACTACAGTGAAACAATGGGAAAGGAAGCAGAGGAAATGATGTGTGGCCCCTTCTCTTCACCCCTCTCCATAAAAACCAAATTAGCAAACGATTGATGATCCAGATTTTACTTTCGTTGAAAATAAAATAGTCTGTCTCTAAAAGTGGTCATAGGCCATTCTCAATACAGAAGCTAGAATAACCCACTAGATCTAGAAGTCAGATTATTTCACTCCTCTACTCAAAAACCTCCAATGATTGTGGCCAGCCACGTGGCACAGCAGTTAAGTTCACACGTTCTGCTTCAGCTACCTGGGCTTCGCCAGTTCAGATCCCAGGTGCAGACCTACGCACTGCCCGTCAAGCCATGCTGAGGCAGGCATCCCACATATAAAGTGGAAGAAGGTGGGCATAGATGTTAGCTCAGGGCCAGTCTTCCTCAGCAAAAAGAGGAGGATTGGTGGCAGATGTTATTTCAGGGCTAATCTTCCTCAAAAATAAAAAACAAACCTCCAATGATTGCCTGTATAAATTAGGAAGAACTCCATTATGCTATAGTAACAACCCCAAAATCTCAGTGCCTAAAACAACAAAAGTTTATTTCTTATTCACATTATCTGCCTATTATAGGTGAGATGAACACTCTACTTCATATCGTTTCATCTCAGACACACCAGGACCGAGGTTACTACACCCAGGTTATTGTAGGAGCCACCAACTGTAACACTGTCAGTCACAGTCCAAAGGAAAAGAAAAGGAAGATGAGGCACACATGAATTCTTTAGAGCAATGATGTCACTGCTGCTCATGTTCCACTGGCCAAAGACATTACATGGCAATCCAAAACCTATGTGTTCTACAACCCTCTACATTACCCTCTTCTTGTATCACCTTAGCTCTCTCATCATATCATATTACTCTTCCACTCACTCACACCGCTCCAGCCACACTAGCCTCTTTGATGTTCCTCAAACATACCACACAAGCTGCTGTACCTTCTGCTTGGAGGTCTTCTCTCAGAAACCCTTTCCTGACTCTTTTAGATCTTGGTTCAAAGTCACCTTCTCACAAGACCTTCTCTTACCATTCTGTTTTAAATCTCAGCTATTAATATTTACCCCATCACTCCCTATCTCTTTTTCTTCTCTTCTTTATTTTTCTCTATAGGATTTACCACCATGAAATAGTATATATTTTACTTCTTTATTATCTGTCTCCCTTCAGTCAAATATAAGCTTCCTGAAGGCAGGGATTTTTCTTTCAGCTAAATTATCCTCAGTACCTGCAGGAATGCCTGACACAGAATGGATGCATAAATAAAATGCCCCATCTTCTTTTCTTTTTTTGCTTTCTTTTTTGAGGAGGATTAGCCCTGAGCTAACATCTGCCGCCAATCCTCCTATTCTTTGCCAAGGAAGACCGGCCCTGAGCTAACATCCATGCCCATCTTCCTTTACTTTACATGTGGGACGCCTGCCACAGCATGGCTTGACAAGCAGTGCATAGGTCTGCACCCGGGATCCAAACTGGGGAACTCTGGGCCGCCAAAGCAGAATGTGTGAACTTAACCGCTGCACCACCAGATGGGCTCCATCCTCATCTTATATTTGTAGGACTTTAAAATGTACAAACCATTCTGATATACATCTTCTCATTTAATATGTATAATCACCTAGAAAATTACTAGCATGTGAATATATCAAAAAATCCTACCTTAATAAGACGCCAAATGCGTAACTTGGGCAAGTGTAGCCTGAAGTCCCCCCTGATAATCACCAAGTTTAATATAACGAAAAATGGGTGAGAGGGATGGCTCAAATCATCTACTGAAATGTAAACATTTTACTGCCTGCATATCTCTAATAAGAATTGATGTGGTGTGTCATCTGTAATTTAATCACCAGCATTACATCTTGCTAGTAAACGAGGATCACTGGACTATTTCCTATAAAGTTAGACTATCACACATACAAAATATACACTGAATTTGGGTAGTATTTCAGGTGTGACACAAGATGATAAATGGAAAGAATTCAAACTTAAAGTAGCACTCTCATAGCTGATCTTATCATGCCTCTAAGTTTTAGTGCTTACTGCACTGTGTCTCCTGACTGGTTCAACCTCGCCCTGAATATTGACACAGAGGAACAAATTAAGTCCTGAGTTTTATTTCTGGATTTTAAATTATTTTATTTACTTGGTGTGTTGTTTTCACTGTATTGAGGAATTTTATCAGGATTCATAACGTAATGACAGCAAAAATAATTGATCTAAACAACACGACTATCAAGAGATTCAACAGTTCTTTATAATTATAGATTGGGATAATCTGGTTTTTAAAATATCTTAAAAGAAATTAGTTTTTTGAGTAAAGCAGTTTACAAATTTTGCACACGTATTGTGTGTAAAGGCTCTTTGTTGATTTCATTGACTCCCTGTATACAACAGAGTAACAGAATTCATCTAAATGCAGAAGTTGTATAAAAAATGAGCATCACAGCCCCCTCCCTCCGAGATTTACCTGGCTGCTACGATCTTCTGAGGAGTTAATGATTAGATTCATCGTTTTTCTGTTACACAAAGCTTATTTTTCAGTAAAATAAAACTAGATTGCAATATATGTGACATTAAACAGTTGGTATAAGAGGTGTCAGTGGTTTATAGTTTGTATAGGTCACAACTTGGTATGCAAATCAATAAATAAGAAACTAAGCAAAATATTCTTTCTTGAATCAAGGAGGAAATTAAGTGATTATAAGAAGATATTGCACAATGAATGCTGCCCCTTATAGTTCTTTTAATCTGGGATTTTGCTACTCCTAGTGTTATGCGAGCATCAGGACCATGGACAGCATCTTGGGTTTCCATATGAATGCATGTTTCTATAACAGAAATTAATGGTGGCCTTAAAAATGCATTACAGGCAATGTCATTTGATGTTTGTGCTATTGCTAATAAATTAAAAATAATTTATAATAATAAATTAAATTATTAAAAGCCTTCACAAATTCACAGAGGACCTTGGAGTACTAACAGTTTTTTTCTTAAAAGGGAGAATGGCCCATGGAGGGCAAGGGCAGATACAATAGATGAGAAGGGGGATATTGCCCTTACACAGGCAAGAGGTGATTGTAACTCAGACCAATGCAATAACAATGAAGGTAGCAAAACATGTTAGGATTGTAGGTATATTATAAAAGAAAGTAAATAGAATTTTTGGATGAATTTGATGAGGGATATGAGAGAAAGAAGAGATTTAAAAGTGATTCCAAAGTTTTTGGTTTGGACAATTGGAAGGATGGAGTTCCTATTTACTGAAATGGGAACGACTATGGAAGCAATGAGTTTTGAATGATACTACTGGCAGTTTTATTTTGTACATGTTAGGTTTGAAGCATATATTAGCCATCCAGCTGAAGATGTGAAGTAGATGGTTCTATGTATAAGCCTGGAGTCCAGGGGAAATACACAGGCTGGTGAAACAAATTTAAGAATAATCAATATAGGTGGTATTTAGTTATTTAAAATTCTTTTTTCACCTAACTCCAATATCTACATCCTCTAAAGATTTGTTTCTATTCTGTTCTCTTTTTTATTGCTCTCTCTTTCAAAATGATGTGGCATTTTCTTTTGGAATTTTTAGTAATTTTTGGTTGAATGCTAGATATTATGAATTAAGAGAAACACACATTGTGGAGGCTGCAGATGATGTTGTATTTCTCTGGAGAGGATTCACCCTACCTTTGCTTAGGGCAATAGCATGATGACTGATCAGGCTGGCTTGGAGCCCCAGTAAGTTTCAGTCTATCTCTAGCTCCCCCCTCATCCTCCCCTTCCCCACTAGAAGGTCTCAAACACTAATCTTTGTTTTGCGAGGCTGCTGAAAGCTCTTCTCTGCTTTTCAGAGGCTTTCTGCTTAAGTTTGGGGTCTCTTTCCCCTTTCAGCACCAGAATTTGAAAACTGTCTTGAAGAGATAACAAGCCACATGCATGAGGCTCCCCCAAGTCTCTGCCGAATCTCTGGTGGTTTCCCTTACCACTAGAAAGGGTCCCCTGTAACATAAAAGCTTAATTCTAAGCCTAATCTTTGCTCAGAATTAACAAGTGGGCCAAAGTAAATGGCTAAGGAAGTTAACTCACTTCTAGAAAGTTCTTATTTTTTCCAAGTTTTAGCACCTTTAGTTCTTGTTGCCTCCACAGCTCTCTGCTGGCTTCAAATAGATGATTTCTGAATTTTTTTGGCTTTCATAGTTGTTTTTGGTGGAATGCTGGTCTTCTGCTACCCACTCCATGCCATCCAGAAGTGAGAGTTCAGGTCATATTTGACGTCTTGAGACTGGTTGAGATATCAAAGGGAATGAATGAAATAGAGAAGAGGATTGAGTACTGCAGTCTGGAGCATTCCAAAACGGAGAGAAATCCATAAATACAAGGAAATAAATCATATTCTGTAAGATATTGAATTGCATTTAAGAAGATCATATCCATAATTTAATTGTCCATTATCACTTTTGCTATATTTTCGGTATTCATGTTTTTTCTTTCCAAACAATTAGCTGATTAAGAGTTGACTATGGGACTCCAGTTGGCAGGAATTCCTTTGGGATTCTTCTAACAATTTCCTTTTCTTCCCCAGATGAATTGAAAAGGGTCATTTTGCTAAAAATTTCATTCATGGGTTAAAGCCAAAAATACTTTTAATATGAGTGAAACTTAAATATGAATAAAATTGTAGAAGCTTTGAAACCATTACGTTCAATCTCTTATGACTACTGTATTGATTAGTGTCCTGGTAGGAATGAGAAAGGACAGTGAAATTGGGATATTTCAAGAAGAGATTAATGAAGAGAGAGTTTATAAAGAGAGAGTGTTTACAAGGGGGTAGTGCCATATCCTAGGGCTGGGAACACAAGGCATCATTATCACCTCTAAGCCCTAAGGAGCAAAAGAAGGGAGCAATTATTTGACCTTGGAGACAAATGGACCAGGTGCTGTCAGGCAGCCCACAGCGACCCCATTGGGAGTTTATCTCAATCCTCCCTCTCATTGTTTGCCTGTACTTCCCAAAGGGAAGCCAGAAAACAAGGTAACCTATGAATTTATTCTTATAGGTCACCTTCTGGCACAACATAGAACTCTCTCTCTCTCCTTTTCTAGAATTGACATATGGCTCTAGAATGAACTCAGCTACAGTACCTCCTAGACCATGAAAAAGATAGCCTGTCTTAGCATCGCTCACATAACTCTGTAAGTTCATTTACTAGAACTCTGATACCAAAGATAATAAAACTGTAAAGTTACAAATTGCACCTAACAAGGTACTTAATGAATTTACCCAGAGCACAAAGTATCAAATATTTCATCATATAAGCATTCTTGGTATTATAAAAATCTATCCTGACATGTAGCACACAAATACAAAACTGTTTGGGAGCAGTTTGCTGAAAATATAAACATCAGAAAACTAGATGACATAGAAGGTTTGGAACCAATTTGTTGTAAACTGGTCCACATTCATAGGAGCTCAATCTCGAACCTTTGAGGCTGAATGCTTTTATCTTCACTTTTGCTTTTGAAGTCTAAGTTTTTAAAAGCTCAGATGCATGTTTTAATCTCATCTCACTCTTTACATATAATTGATATAATGCTGTTTCACTATAAATATCAATAGAAAAGTTATAATGCTGGTGGACATGGAGACTAAACTACACATCTCAGAGTAACAGGTCACTAGAATATCATTAGTATATAATTGATTTTGTAAATAATCCCAAAATCTGACTCAAAAAGCTGCCTTGAAGTCTCACGATGACTCTGTCGGGCCACAACATGAGAGGAGAGTTCTGGAACTGAACTTATAGCCCTTGACAAATCTGCTCCTCTTCCTGTGTGTTTTTTAATCTTTATCGAAGATGTCATAATTCTCTAGTGACCCAGAAATAAAACAAAGAAAGTATGTATTCATCCATTCATTTATTCGATAATCATTTATCAAGCATATACCATCCTGGAGATAAAGACAAATGAGGCTGAGTGTGTCTCATGAAGGAGCTCAGTCTAAAAGGCATGAAAAGAGAGTTAACAGTTTCATAAATCCTATAACAGGTCTTTGCTCAGTGAGCTGTTGAAGTCATGGAAAGACATCAAAAGACCCCGTATGTGTACACGTGAGTGAAGGAGTGCATTCCAGGGAAAGTTTATGCCCCTTTTCCAGACAAGGATCACATTCACTTCAGCTCTGAAATTTTTCTTGGAAATTATTCTCTCTTCTCTAGTATGGTGGCAACAACCCTAGTTGAGAACTTGCTACTTTCTATTTGGCCTATTGCTGTTGTCTCTTACTCAGTCTCCTAACCTCCAGTTTCTCCTGCCTTCAGTCCACCCTTCCCAATTATCGGCACTTTATTTTTCCTGGAGGGCACTGTCCTCACCCTACCTTGACCTCCTCACCTACCCTCTGTTCCAAGCTACATTCCTAAGTGTTTACCTTGTTCCCTCCTGGACTGTCCTTCTATGCTCATCCCTCCTTTCCATCTTTGGAAATCTTGACATTTCCTCAAAGTCAAGTTGAACATAAATACTGTCTTTTCCAAGCTCCCCAAAATTTTTGTGTTTTTTCATAGTATTTATGACAGTCTGCTTTGTTTCATGTCCTATCTCCCTTGCTAGATTGTAAGCTTTTTGAGGGCCCTGATCACATCATTTATTCATTTTTCTGTGTCTCTCATAGCAACTGGTATGATGTCTTTACATATGAGAGGGAGACAGCCTCAAATTTTTAAAAATTGAATTATGCAAACATTCCATAACTATTAGAGCAGACTAGAGATAAACTCTAATTTGATCTGGTGTTACCAAATTTCAGTGCTAGGTAGAGTGACACTGGAAAGGCATTAGACTTGTCTCTTATTAGATATGCCCAGTGCTTAAAGGGTCATTTAAGTGAAAGCAGCAAAAGTTATAATTTTTTTATACATAATTTAGTACAGTAAAGTCTCATTGAAAACCTTTAACAGCCTCATATGTTCCCAGATCCCTACTGAATTCTATGATAAACATACCCTCTTGTACCTTATATATTGCAAGTTGAAGCCAGAGACTTGAAATAAAATACTTCCTTTCTAAAGAAAATTTGTAATTTAGTAGTTTTGTCTTCATGTAAAAAATTTCATGCAGAGTATATTTTATATGTTGAAAAACAAACTCCCTAACTTAAAAACCATCCATCTCTTCCACATGTGGAGCTATCAGAAAGAAGGAGAGATTCAGTAAACTGCATGTCACTATCAGCCACTGATAGCCAGTGATTTGTTCTGAATCCAAAGGCTAACCCAAACCTCATGCTGCTCTATGTCAGATACAATTGGTCCACAGTCAAAGTTTTACAGCTCAGACAGAGCACACTTTATCCTTCAGGCTGCTACTTAAGATAGCCACGACCCTGAGGAGAACCAGTCAACAAAACAGACAGACAAGAGGATGTGATTTGTATGCATCCCTGAGCCGGCTCACATCACCCCTGACCTACAGGTCAGGCTGCAAATGACAGCAGGGTGCATGCACCTGATCAGACAGAATATTCTCATTATAAAGCCTGGGAAGAGGGGGCAACTCCTCTGTGTTTATCCACAGACCAGATGCAATCTACCTAGGAAATGAGCAAAAAATTACTGATATAGCCCAACAAGAAGATGTGACCGACATGTAAGGAACTTATAAAAATTTAAATCAATCATTTATCCTGATAAACTTGGGTGACCACAAGATGGTGATACAAAGGAAAGCTTATCAAAGGGAAGAAAGAGTTTGTTTAATCACAGACCGGCCATCCAAAGAAAACTAACCTTGAATCGAGTAACCCTTATTGAACTGCAACAGGGAAATTTTATGAAATACACTTGGCCACAATCATTTCTTCTAGAATAGATTTTGGTTAAGCATAGTGTGAGATGGTAGTGCAAACCTACAAACGTAGTTTCTTTTAAATTATTGGAAGGTGGTGAAAGCTTTCATATATTTAAAAGAAGTCTGAATTTCTGAATAATTTGCATTGAAATGACAATTGCTGTGGAGGTGGTAGACCAAATCACTGTGTAGTATTTCTTAAGAACAGCAAAGAGGACTCTTCTTGGATTATTGGAAGTAGCTTTGCCTGAGGCCAGTAGAATAGATGAGATGATCTCTCGTGGTCCCTGTGAGAGTTCTGATTCTGAATAGCAGTATCTCAACCACAGTAGAGATTCCTCATAAAACTACTCTGATAGACCATAGGTGAAATTTCACTGTCCAAATGTAATAACTGCATACACAAAAACTCATCATTGCGTACTTGGTCTGTAAAGGGGGTGTTAATCCTGTTTCTGAAATACTGGAATAATAAAGGAGCTTATATATGTGTATATGAATATGTATATATTCACATTTTTATTTATATATATTTCATCATAAACAATGTCTTTAACTCTATACCCACCAGAATACTGAGATGATGATTGAAAGCATGCAGACAGGATCCCTGAGGGAGATTAAGTGCAGGACGGGTCAGCAACGTCCAGGATATGTCTCTTTAGCAACATGTAATGGAAAGGTTGAGTGATTCAACTTTCTATCAATAAGCATCATCTTCCCCTTAAACTGTAAGCTCACAGTTTCACAGACAATGTTTTGTCCTTGTGTCCTCAACATATAGAGCTATGCCTGTTGACTCTAAGAAAGACGTAAGCTTGAAGGAATGCAAGTGATCAACAAATGAAACCTGCCACTGTTGTTTACTAAGGTAAAGCAGGTAGAATTCCTTTTCTTTCCTTAAAAGTTCAGCTTGGCCTCTTAGGATTTCTCCTGCTGGTAGGCTTACACTTTATGTTTATATCAAGCAAGTTTTAACTTTAGTGTTTTTCACGATATTGGGCTGTGGAAAGTTCACAGAGTTAAGGAAAAGGACATTGAAGTGGCAGCACATATTCTAATTCTGTAACTTTGGACAAATTGCTTAAACGTTCTAAGTCTCATTTCTTTTAAGATTGGAAATATAAGAATAGGTAGGCTGATCTCATAAGATCGTAATAAGTTTTAAATGAGAATATATGTAAAATTATTTGTAAGATATAAAATGCTATTAAATGTGAACCTCATCGTGTTATTTTTTTCTCCCTTTGGAGAGATCCAAACATTAAGGTCTTCTAGTCAAATCAGGAAACTTAATTTAGTAATGTTTAACTGTTTGGTAATAAATAAGTTCTGCTATGTGTTCTGCACACTGTCTCATGATGTGATGTTAAATAAAATATGGAAAAGAATATGGTGTCCTTTGGCAGAGGGTTGCTTAACATAGCAGACAAAAATACAGATACCCAGTTAAAACTTTAATTTCAGATAAACAATGAACATTTTTATAATATTCAAATTTAACTGTGTGCCTTGTATTTTTTTCCGGCAAGCCCACTTGGGCATCAATAAACAATCTAAAGCCTTGATTAATTGTAAGTCCACTTTCTTCTAAAACTGTCCTCTTGATTCCCTTGTTAAGTGGATCTTATTATTTCATCTTCATTTTCATTGCCTAATCATACAGGTATCTTTTATAACAAGCAATCTCAAAATATTTGGGGGAAATAGAAAGGCAATGACTAAGAGATGAAAAAAATGCTATTAATGTCTGAACATTCCTTTCTCCCATCAATTGTATATTCGATAAATATCCTGAGGGCACAAGCTAGATGACAGTCACTGTGCTAGATATTAGCATACTCTGAGAGCCACACCCACCATTTATACTGTCCTTTGTATTGCTGGAGTTGGAAGTCTGCAACTATGTTTTCCCAGTTCCTTTAACTTAACTTGCTGTTAGGTTTTTGCCAATGGGATGCACTTTCTCCTTGGAAGGTGAGAGGAAGGGAAAAGCTATTTTTGCTCTCCACCAGTTTTCATCAGAAGCAGTTGTGGGTGTCTGGGAGTGATTGCAAATGACTATGGGCTTCAGGAACAAAGCACTAATTTCAGCAGCCTCCAGAGAAGTTCAGATTCTTGATTTCTTGCCTGTGGCAGCAATGTGATTCCCACAGCAGTGGGGCTGCAGATGCCATGCCTCCAGGTAACAGCAGTGAGTGTGGGCTCATGGCCATCATCGGAGAGATGGTAACAGCTTCCTAATCTTTACATAAACACTTTGTTATGCCTTGTACTTCTCTAATTCCTTCTTGTCTTCTTCTTGCTCTTCCAGTTCTTCCAATTACTTTGTGATCCACTCCCTTTATTAAAATCCTGATTTTTAAAATACCTGGAGTGGTTTCTGTTTTATTGACTAGACATTGACCCATACAAGAGTTTACTGGTGGAAAAGTTTGAGAACTTCTGCTCTGCGACATCACTGCTGGCTTAGGCTATCTTTGGAGTCATGTGATACAAAATTACTGGAAGAATCTGACAGGACATGGCTCTTTTTAACCACAGAGACCTTTTAGCATGAGAATTTCAGGAAAGAGTCTCCAATTACTGATGGCCTCCTGGACATCAGATCCACATCAAAGGAGTCTCCACTCACATGGCAAGCAGGAAAGTAAACATTTATGGTGAAATTTTGTGTTCTTAGTCACCCGTGAATAATAGCTTGACCAGACTGTCAGTAATAATAATACACGTAATAAGAGAGAGAAAAAAGGCCTGTAGCTATCATTAATGTAAAGTAAAAATGTTTTCCATGAGATCCTATTAGAAGGGAAACTTATTGGCAGATAATCTGTATTTTACATAATTATTTTGTTAAATTGAGTTTATCTGGTTTTCGTCTCTGCTCCTAGATGGATCAAAGCCTTAACTAATAAAGAGTTTTCAAAACACCTTCTTATTTAATCTGTTACAGTATTTCATTATCCTACAGTCAAGACATTATATCTTATCTCTAATTAAATTTTCTTTTCTTGAAATTTCAGTCTATTGGTGCTTTATCTTTTCTTTACTTGAAAAGAAGAATGCATCTGGATTCTTCCTCAGCACTCTGCACGTTCCTGAAGATAATTAATCATTAGCCCTCTCCCCCAGTATTCCCCTTTTCTCAGGTGAAGAAATCTCGATTCCACTGACCTTTAGGCATGGTTGTTTTTATCACGTTGCCTAGTTTTCTGTGCTGAGTCTAATTGACATAAGCTTGCCCATCTTTTAGCCACAATTAGAGCCAAGTTTTTCTAATCTCCTTAAAGAGCCTCTCCTAAGAATTTATTTAAAGGAAAAATATTTGTTTTGCTTTCACAAGAACGCTAAAATTTGCGTGTATATCTGAGCAAAATATGGATAGAGCTGGAAGTCAGTGTTGGTCTGACTTCACTAAATGCTTTCTAAATTTGTGGCATTGTGGATTAGATGTTCCAAACATCTTAGTTCAAGCAGCAAATTTCCTTTTATACAGGGAAGCATTCTAAACTAAGTCTATAAAAACCAAGCAAGTTAGGTGCTCTCAATAAGAAAACTTCGTAAAAAGTCTGGCTTGAGATAAAGCGTGAACTGAAACAAATGATAAGGGATTGGTCCCTGGTTTGTCATTTTATCCTTAAATCACTATAAATTTAATATATTTAAAACTTAAAGAACCAGTAAATAAGAACCAAAAGAAAAAAAGAAGCCTAGTATTCATTCCTGTATTTGAGTACATTGTAGTTCCTGGCTCAAGGTCATGCACGCAGCAGGTGCTTAATGCAGGGTATAGAACTAATTATTAAATAATGACAATAGTAATGCATTTTAAAGCAGTAGTTTATTTAAACATAACAATGACTGTGAATTTGAAACCTGACAATTTCAAAATGCTTTATAAAGAATATCTGGGGGCTGGGGGGCTGTCCTGGGGGCAAAGTGGCTAAGTTTGCACACTGCTTTGGCGGCCAGGGTTTCACAAGTTTGGATCCCGGGCACGGACCTATGCAGTGCTTATCAAGCCATGCTGTGGCAGGCATCCCACATATAAAAAGTAGAGGAAGATGGGCACAGATGTTAGCTCAGGGCCAATCTTCCTTAGCAAAAAGAGAAGGATTGGCAGTGGATGTTAGCTCAGGGCTAACTAGTCTTCCTCAAAAAAAAAAAGGACTATCTGAGGGGGAGAAAAACCAGTTATTATTTATGACAAAGTGCTCAACAATGCTTTACATTGTAGTAAAATCTTAATATACAATATATTATGAACTACATAGCTTGTATCATGAAAAATTACTAGAAGAATCTGAGCACCTTGCATATTTTTAAAGATTAATATATTATACATATTCCATACATGTACACCAGAATAAAGAAAACATCATATTAGTTTAAAAATATATTAAAAAACAAAAATAAAAAATGCATTCATCTATGCATAGAGATAAGTTCTTAAGTATTTAGGGCAATGGGCTTTTCTTTTAATACCTTTTGTTAATAAACTTACATAAAATGTAATATTTATCCATTGTGAAGAAGATAATGTATTTGATTTGTAAAGTATATTTAGATTATTGAATTTTAGAGTTAGCAATCTTTATATAACCACAGAAGTTTTAATGTGATTTTTCCAGTGCCTGGTGAGGTGAGAGTGTTCATACTTTTGATATTAGGAAGCTTTTTACATCACATAGTAACATTTATCCTATTGACCTGACACAGTTTATTTAATTTTCTGAGCTAACTAATTAAGAGTCATTGAATAATAATCTCATATAACTTGGTTTTAGGAATTGTTGTATTCCACTGAAAGCAAAGGACGCAATTTAGAAATCATGAAAGTTATGGTACTCAGGAATATTTTGAACGGGGTTTCTTTCTTTCTTGTATCCTCCCTCCCTTCCTCCATCCCTCTCTCTTTCTTTCTACATTCATTGAGTTCATCTATCAGGAAATTTTAATATTATAAATTCAACCCATTTATTTGCACCTATTGTAAAATCATATCCGATAGTAACAATGGGCGGGAAAGGGAACTTTGATTTTGAAGCCAGATTTGCATCATAGTTCTATTCTTTACTACCTATGGAACCTGAGCATGCTCCTTAACATCTAAGAATCTCACTTTTCTCATGTGCAAAAGTACAGAAATTAGCACCATCTCAGATTTTACGGTGAGAATGAGATAATATATACAAAATGCTTAACACTATGCTAGGCACAAAGTTTCTTCTATTTATTATCATTTTACGTTGCTTCGGGTCCTGTAGAGGAGCAAAATAAAGTACTTTCTCTCCTTTGACTTTTCTCTTATGTAGAATGAGATTGTTGGGTGATCTTGAATCTTCCTTCCAGCTGCAAAATCTACAGATTTATAACCCATTCCTTCTTAATGGATGCTCCTTTCGTGGGGACACCACCATGGTCAGCTGGTCTTTCTTAACTAATTTGCAGGTGGAAGTGTTAAATGAAAATGTGTGCTCCAAAGCCTGAGAAGGTGACCAAGTTTCCAGACCCGTTCCCAGAGTGGAGTAAGTCTGCAATTTTCATGAACCAAAAGTAGTTTACAATTGGAATTAATATAAAGATTTTAGAAGTAATCCAAATAATCCAGAAAACTGATTAAGTAACAACAGCAGCAATGACAGCAACCTTGTCCAGGAATATTGTACAGAATGAGTCAAGTGAAAATTTTTCACTGGTACATTGAATGACAGTAACTAGAACTTAATCAATAACAGTTAACATGTGTTGAATTCCTATTGTATATACAGCCTTATATTCTTTCTTGAAAAACTCAAAGGAGAGGAAAAGGATGTGAGGGGATGGGGACACTAATATCTAGGAGGTCCTTCCAGCTCCTCCGATCTATTTGCTGTCTGTCCCTAAGGGGCTTATCATCAAAGGATCCCACAAACAAGTTGTAGAAGTGGGTCTATGTCTGATTCTTTTTTCGTACTGCTCATGTTTAGCCTAATTACCTGGATACAGTAGGAATCCCAATTAGTATTTGTTGACACAACAAAAAAAGTGAGTAAAATTTTGTCTAGAATATTCCAATAGTTTACAGGTTAAAGTCTGAGATGTTCCCATGTTCAATCACATGGGAAGCCTGAGAGGACAAGAAGGATTGCCTCTTTATCTAGTGCACTTTTTGAAAGTGGGAAGAGTGCATTTTGCGCATTCCCATACGTGAAAACTAACCCAAAGGGTTTTTTTTCAAGATTAACTAATTCTTTTGTTTGAGAAATGACTTTAAAACTTTCGACAACAGAGTCTCTCCCCACTCCCCAGAAGTTATAATATTGAAAAAAATATGAAGGCTCTAGTTTTTGCTATAAGTTAATATTATACTGATCAATTTGAATTTTCGAACTCTGTTGATTGAATGGATATTCTTGGAAAAAGGTCAGAATTTATTTAAATCATGAGCAATGTTCAAGATTAACTTTTGTTTGTTTTAAAAGGATTTTCAGCAGTCACATCTTAAAAATTCATAGATAGAGCTGTTATGATCACTCATATGGGGCTCAACATAGTTCTTTCTTTCTTTGATGATACACCGTAATAATGGAACAGCATCTCCCAAATCAGAGCCTTTCTTCAAGGGACACCCTTTATTCCTCCTTGTCTCCACAGAACAAAACCACATAGCATCAAACTTGACGCTTGGAAAGACACTGAAAACGCTCTGAACTCCTACCCAAGTTATGAAGAGTAAGATTCAACAATCAAGACAAATAAAAGCAAGATTGGAGTTACTTTTTGGGACACTCACAGCTACAGGGATGGTTTTTAGTTTTTGTAAAAATGTGCTTTTGGGTTTAGGGTTTCCTCACTTCCTTTCCCTCCTCCAAAGTGAATGAATACATATGTAAATAAAATATCTACAAGAATTCTTATGCAAATAAAAAAAATATAGCATTCAGAGAAAGAAAAGAGCAGTGATAAAGGAAAGCCAGTGCTGTTGGGCTTTGCGAACAAGGGAGGGAAAGATTTCTTTGTGCCACAACAAAATGTAACCCTGTCCATGAAAGGAGGGAGACAGAAGGCTAGTTTTTGCTAAAAGCCTGGCTGCATGTAACTGACCCAGCGGAGGAAATCCTGGTTCTATCTCTAGGGCTCATTAGCCGTGCACCATGGGTCCTACATCTAAGCAGGCTACCTGTGTCTGGTCTCCTTTATAAAACAAAAGGGAAAGTAATACCAATCAGCACAATTATATTTGAAGCTGTTTCTAGTAAGCTCTGTCATTCTTTAAAGAGAAAGTAAAGACAAGCAAACAAAGTATGCCTTTACGAAGTTTTTGGGTCTTTGTTCTAATGTTGCTGGTTGCTAACCAGAGGAGAATGTACTTCCTTCTCTCCTACTCTCTGAGATTAGTGTCCTAAACATACATTTCCAAGTTGCCCATGGAGATGGGCATTTCAAGTGTGAACAAAACCGGCACCACTTGAACAAAATATCAATCATCCTTTGAGGTTGGCAGCCTCTCACCAAAGTGTTTTTATGGATGTTGCCTTACTTTATGACAATTCACATCCTGGCATAAGCCATTATCAGTTAAATAAGGGAGGCAAGGTTCTGTGAAACACTGACAAACAATTAAGTCAAGAATTTGCAAAGTATGGATATTGCTGCTTTTCAGGATCTGAGCAGGAGAGATAGCTAATTGCCGTCTTGTATGCTTTTATCAAAAATCTCAGATGGAATAAAAACCGTGAAGGTATTGCTTCTTTCTCACGTTACTGACCTGCCTTTGCTACACAGCTATTGTTAGGTTTAAAATACGTGAATGAGACATTTCTTCCGTGGACTTAATGTTAGACCCTTGATTGAAAACACAAGTCAATTGTTTTACATTAATTTTCCTTCTACTCTCCACTAATACATTATTAGATTTTTATGACCTAAAAGTTCAGCAAATTTGCATAAATATTATAGACTTGAAAAAAAGTGACTTTATAGAAGTAGATCCTCTTGGTAATTATTTGATGTTTCATTTGTTTGCAAAGAGATGGTACTCATTTTTTTGGTCACAGTTTGGAACAAAAAAATACAAACCAATTTTTACATGGCTTTAGATTTTTAAAAACATTTCAACATGCCATTCAAACATAACATGAAAAATCTGTCATTTGTCACACATTAATTAATTAAAATGGTAATGAAAACTTTAATAGGTAGAAAAGAGCTTTAAATAAGGTGAAAACAACAATCAAGATAAAAAAAAAAATTCCCATAAAGGGGAAAACACAAAAACAAGCAAGAATCAATTACCACTCAACACGTGAAAATAAGCAGGGATGCAAAGATACTATTAAGAGTAGCTTTACTCTGAAGGTAATTATTACCAGTGCTTTCTGGTGTGGGAGAAAAATCCTACAGTACCCTTCAATAGGAATCTCACTGACCCCTATAACAACTTGGATGTCTTCTCACTATAACTCAGTTAATAGAAAAGGCATCTTGCTTTCTAAATATCACACCTGCAGCCGTCCACCCTTGGGAATCATTCAATTCATTGGTAAACACAACCCCCACACATCAAAAGTTTCCACTTTTTCCAGCTCTTTTTAACACCAAGTTCCCTGCCCTCTCCCCAGGCTCCTTGCAGCTACCTAGGGAATCTTTCACTTTTTGTCCTTCCCCGACCCTTCTGGACCACATTTTCTCTTCTTATTCAGGCCATCTGCTCTCGAGGAAGGTAAAACTTTTGCTAGGAAAACACTCAGCATCTCTAGCAATTAGTAGCTTCTGTGAACTCCCCTTTCAGCCACCGTCTATGAAGACATACATTGTGCAAATCACAATTCAAATTATGATAGTAGTTTAGCAATAGTTTGTAATTGATACATTTCTGGCCACAGTCTCCCCCTTTATCCTGCGAGTGGTACAATCTTCTTGCTCTTGACAGAAGTCTTTCTAAAGATCTGCTCAAGCCTCACTAAGCAGCTGTGAGTTAGGTCATTTTCCCAGGAGTTTTACATGTGGAAAACTGGGCATTAGTAAGGCCTCAAAAAGGACACCATCTGGCCCTAGTGAAAAAAAGGATCATGACACTTCCTGTGGTACCCACAGACCCTGATGAACCAGAAAGGAATTCAGCCCTGGACTGTGATCCAATAGAGACCGGCCCCACAATCACCTCCGTGACAGCCAACTCCATTCATCTTAGCAGTTATCTCATAGCACAATGCACTTTTGTGCCATGCTGTTTACTGAAGGCGGAGCAAAATCCATTTTGATTTTTGTGTTTAGTCTCAGTGCCTGTCCTCTTTCCTGGAATACGTACCACATCAGTAGAGAGTGAGCTGCATAAAGAACAGTTCTTTCCGTTCCCATTTGAACTTCTCCATTTCCCTCCCACTGTACATGAGACACAAGAATAAAACGCTGAACTCTTCAGAGGCTTCTAAAAAAGACCTTTTCCTGACATCAGGAGCTGTCCCTCCCACTTTCAATAAAAAAGATTTTAAATTATTCAGATCAACAGTCTTTTTTTTGTAGAAAAAACTTGAAATTTAAACATGTAAGGAAATTATATATGAACATTTACCAGAAGTGTTCCGGTTCCATTGATCCCATTAAGTGTCAGAGTGTTGAAAGTTAAAAACTATATCATCAACCTCAACAACAAACCAGGTTTTCTTTTTCAAAAAGAGAAGTCGCTGATCGAAGCAATATGAGAGTGGATGCTGATGACACCTTTGGTCGTCTTATCATTTATTACAATTTACGAAGTCTTTTCATGTTTCCTACTTTAGAATATGGAAATTGGGAAAGTGAAATTAACAACAACAAATTCTTAATTTTTCTCTGTGACTGAACATATCATACAAAAAAACAACAAACAAAAAAGCCACTTAACTCACTATCAGCAACTATATGTATATGTGCCTTTGACATAAAATATTATTTGGCAGTGGACGATTGGAAACTCTGAAACTGGTCATCCCAGAAACGGACCATGGCCACTCAGGATAAATAGGGACTTCCATCTGAGAGCTTTTGTACCATCTCACAACACAAGGAAGAGGAGTTGAGTGTGATGGGAAAGTGTTTTCTTAAATCTGACAGCTCCCCTCTCAATTCCCACCAGATTCTTCATCATTATCTACCTTCCATCTTTTTAAAAAGTTCTTGCAGCCCTAAGATACTAAACCTCATTTTGTTTGCCACTGTGGCTTCATCTGTACACAGACCTGAATCCTCCTCCACTGTTGGACCCTTCAATAGCAAGCCATATTGTCACACAAAGGGACTTTGGGATTAGAGAAAATGATTAAGGTCCATCATTTTTTTCTGTTCTCAGAATTTAGCTTGGGGAAGGCTGTAGAGAGGCTGCCCTTCTCCAAATAAATCTGCTGCTGCCCAGAGTTTGAAGAATGTAAGAAGCCAACACAGAATGAGTAGAATTTAATGAAGGAAAACATTTCTCTGACTCTGATTCCCTGATGGAAATGATGGGGCTCTATTGTGGAAAGACATCGCTGAAACTCATTTATTAACATGTGGGTCCAAGGCCTAATTATAGGCGTTCTCTTTTCATGTAGAATTGTCACCACTGGTGTTATTCATAAAGTACCCATTGAGAGAAGTTCAAAACCACAACCTTTATCTGTAGTCATCAGTGAATCTTCTTTGAATTTTGTAACCACCAGCAGCATATTAGGACTATAAAGCCCGCGATTTGTGTATAAGGCTCCCTAGGTAATAATGAAAATGCTTGCAAGTAACAGCTTGATTAGGAATGAAGAAGAGAGATTGAGAGAAAGAGAGAGGGAATGTTTGTATTTTGGAAGATCTAAAAACAGAGTATGAAGCAGCCAGTATCCCATTGCTGAAGTGTTTGCACAATATGCATGCAGTTATTAATCCTGTTAGGAGTTGTAATCTTTCATAGGATGCCTCTAACAGCTTAAATAAGAAAACTACCAAAGAAACTTAGAGGGAAGGGCCAGCAGTTAGGGCCACAGACGTTAGGGCCCTGAAGGCTGGCAGCAGAGAGTAGGGGACACTGAGTGGTGGAGCAGGGCCCAGGGAGGGCACGCCATGCAGATATCTGGAAAAGTGCCTCTGAGGTAGCCGAGAATTCCCTCAAACAGAAGGAAGGGAGGAAAAAGGAGGAACAACCCCAGCAGGAGGAAGCAGCCCAGGTTTCCTCAGTGCCGCTGCATGTAAAAGCCACTTTGCCACCAAAAAAGGGGGTGAAATATCCAGACTTCATCAGGTCTTTGTAGACGTTCAGCAATTTGGGACACAGACTCATTCTTTCCTTAAAGATCGCTAATACTCCCTGTAACAGCAATGAAGGGTTTTTTTTAAACAAAAGAACAATTGGAAATCTGGTAGATCACAACATAATTAATTTTACCTATTATCTCTTCTGACACTTTTCTTAGCATTGATTTTGCAGCATTAACATATTTGCCTAGTATTAAATGATTTTAAAGGATTAAAACGTTCATTAAAAATATAAGTGCCGTCTCCCTTGCTGGGAAGGCCGGCTGAGCATTGTTTTAAACTAGACGCTTGTGCTGAGCCTTCTCCGCAGCCCCCTCCCCTCGGAAAGTAGCTCTGTTTTGAGGCAACAGTTCCCTAGGAAGAAAACGACAGAACCAGAAACAATTTGCTCCTTTAAGGATTCGAGAATGCTTATGTTGGAACCTCACAAAAGCGGCGTTATGTCCTTGAACATTCTAAAGATAATTGTTAATAGGATCAATTTTTGTGTGTTATTCAACTGGATCCTTCCTAGCCTGTAAGAACTGCATTTTAGTAGAGGGACGTGGTGGAGATGGGGGTGGGGGTGGGGGGGCTAAAGGAGGACCCAGCAAATTCCATGTGATCAGTTCAGCTGCAATAATCTCTTTTCTCCTTCTTGACGAAGCCACACATGAGAGCACTCTGGTGTCTTTCATCATTATTTGTCACCCTTTTGTGTGGAGCAACTTATATCCACAGCCATTCCAGCAATTAAAATGAAAAAGAACCAAACAGTATTCTCATTGAATACTCGGAGGCCAGTGCCACCAAGTGCCATCCAACCTATTGAATGTCGGGTATCTAATGCCATTAGAGATCTGTAAGTATTCTCTAAAAAAGTGTTCTGTAAAAAAACAAATAAGTTGTTACATGCAGAATGCAGAGAATTAAAAGATAAAATCTTTTAATGCGTCGGCCGTAGCTAGATCGCCTGCAATAGTCTCTCTCTCTGTGATCATGTGAAGGAGAACTGAGCAAGTCACAGAGGTTCAGATTCACATGGAAAGATTGAGAACTTTGAATTTTGGTAGACAAGTAGTCATAGAGTGAAATCAATTCAACAAGAATAAGTCCATCTTGTTTCTGTTGAAATACATTCTGAAGATAACAATGAACATTTTATTAGCTTGATTTCCATGATTTAAATGGAAACTCCATTTAAATATTCTCCAAAACTATAATGTGACTACATTTCTGGGAAAGGTACATTTTAATTTCCTTTTCCCAAAAAGGGCAAACTGAAAGAAAGTAATGATAAGCCAACTTTCCCAAGACCACAGAGTAAGGATTGAAGAATGATAATCACTTGACATTGATGCTAATTTCAGATCACATACTCCAGAAAATGAAGACTTAGTGAGTAGCTTTCTTTATTCCACAAGCCACACGTTTTTATGTGATTTCCATCTGAAAATTTTAGGGTCACTACAATACCATCAATTTTGAATCAATGTATTTGTTCTTCCAATTAGGGCATAACTGTTAGAAAATATCATTCATAAAGTTCTCTGAAATTCCAAGAGTGCACTTTCTCAGGCATTGCAATACAAACCACCTATAGATCCTTGTCCGGCCCTATAATTTAGTTGGGAAAAAAAGATTTATGCCTAAAACAGTAATTAGCATTTAAGGTAATAGCATGCTGCTGAAATACCGAGGGGGAATGAAAGACTTGAGTAGATGATAAGGAACTTTCTAGAGAATGTCCTGAGATCTGAAGAAAGGGAAGGAGGGGCTGTTCGAGGAAAGGAGCAACAGCACATTTGAAAATGGCAAAGGTGATGAAGACCTAGTAAGCACTTTACACACAGATACACCCATGTGCCCAGGGATATCTAGAAAGTGCTTCATACTTCTATTGCAGTTTCAGTGCTGAGAAAACCTGACTGAGGCAGAGGGGCTGAGTTCCTGAATTCCCAAATAGTGATTTTGCTTTTCTCCTAGGCGCAGTGGAGCCGTGGAAGGGTTGTCAGCAATGGTGGGCTAACTTTGGTTGACTTTGACATGATCACAGAAAATGGGCAAGTGGCTGAGGGCAGAGGTGAGGCATGTAGTTTGGTTTTGGAGGAGGGGAGATGAGAATTGCCAACTATCCCAACATGTGAGAGAAATGCCAGGAAGAGCTGTCTCCCCAAAGACTCCTGTCAATGACCTTTAGAACCACAAAGCCCAGTATGTGGAGCTACAACCTGGGGTGGCTGGGGACTGGCCAGGTCAGGGTCCAGAAAAGCACTTCTGTGTAACACTCTTAGGATGCATTATAACTGCCAAGAAAACAGGAGAGAAAAGATCTTTCTTCCCTTCTCCTAAACTGTGATTTGATGACAATCTCTTTCTAACCCCGTTGGGAATGGAAAATTCTAGAACTGAAAGAGTAACTTCTTATATTTGACATTCTTCTCTATAATCTCATGAAGAAAGCTGTGTGGAGATTCACTGGGGCTTTCACAGATCTCTTTAAAGTAAATACATATGTTTTATAAATGAGAAAAGTTTCAAGTCAAGTCCTGTTAACGTTCCGCCAGATGTCTTTGTTTCTAACAACAACAAAAAAGAATTTTAGTAAATTAAATCGCCAGCCTGGGTTGGTCCAGGTGGTTCTGCTGCTGAATAATGATTGAGTTTGTCCTTTTAAAGTGACCGTATTTTCTTGATGTAATTTTTGGCAAAATATGCGACTTTGAGATTATTGGTAGGGAGTGGTTGGCAATTTAGCTTTTAATTTTGTAAACTTTCTTGAATGCTTAATTGTTTGCTAAGATGTCAGCTGCAAGATTAGTGGAGCTGGAAAAAAAAGAAAAAGCGTGCATTCACATTGGCCCTATGTCTATCTTCAGCGTGAAAGGAACTGGCTGGAGAGTGTAGCAAACACTTGAAGCGATGCATTCTGCATTACAATGAAGTGGCGCTGGATCACACCATACCGCAGGTTTTTTTTTTTTTAAAGGGCATCATATCCAAAACCCTTTGAATGCAAAGTAAGAGCAACAGATGACAAATACTAGGATGTGTTAAACACTAGAACAATTACATTAAAATGGACTTCATCCAGACTGAATCCTCTCCGATTTCTACTTGGTAAATAATTAGTTTGAAAACTGCACAAGGACTCCTTTAAAAAATATTGGAAGGAAGTAGAGTCAGAATTTTTAAAAATCAACTTGTCTTTACACCAGGAGCATAGTGTCTGGTGATATAAATACATGTATACGTGTCAAGTGTGTATAGGTCTGGTGATATTTAAGAAGGTGTCATTTGACTTAGGCTTCCACCTACCTGTGAGAAAGAAAAATGTCATAAAGTAATTCACAGTTGGGATTCCTTTTCTGGTTCTGCTAATTATTGTAAATACAGAACCTTTAGTTTTGTTGTACTACAGAGACTCCTAAAAATGATGCTATTACCTCCTTTTTCAATAATTCTCTTTTCCAAAGACCAATAAATGTCATTTTTTAAAGAAATTAAATGAAATTTAGCAAAATCACTTAGCATTTTAGGGACAAATAATACATCTATGATGCAATTTTAAATTTCTGATCATATCTAATGCTAGCTAAATGTTAGGATTTAAACTGAGGTCTTTGGCTTTCAGTTCTTTAGCCAAAACTCCAAATTGACTGCAAAAATACGTCTGCTGTCTGACATATGGTGGAGAAGGGGCATAGAGCTATTCAAATTTATATCGAGCAGATTTCAATATTCATGGAGTAAGGACTCTACATTTTCCCATGATATCTTTTCTGTTTAGATTCTATGGTCCCTTGGATTGGAAATCTCTTTTCTTCCGGCCTTCCACCACACTTTTGGCCAATGAGATATTTGGTGATTTATATCTTTTGCTGAGTTAGCTACTTTATTTTCCCACCCTGTCTTTTTTATCATGTAGCACAGAGCCTGATACATGGTTGGGGCTCAATAAATGTTTGTAGAGTGAAGGACTGAAGGCAGGAAGGATACATGTGTACCTTCCGTCTCCTTGATTCATCTGCCAACTCCTGGAGGGCAGAAAAGGCATGCTGTGCTTTTACTGCTCTGCTCCTGGTGCCTAGTACCCTGCTCTGACAGATTATATGGGATATTGACAGGGACCATTTGATAGTGATGAGAACTACTATGGGGAGGAGAGATGGGGAGAGGAGAGGAGACCAGGCATGGAAGAAAAGAGAAGAGGGAGAAAAACGAAAAGCAAAGAAAATTTAGAGCAGAGAACCGAACTCAATTACAGTTTCTCCTTTGAATTACCTCAAACCACTCACTTGTTTTAGCCAAAGGGAAGACAGACGATGTGAGAATGGGGAAATTCAGAAAAGTATAAATCATGGTTGTAATTGGGAGCAGCATTTCAAATTTATCGAATCATTTACTAACACAGTAAATATAAAATTTTTCTAAATAGTTAGTAGTGAATTTAGACTATTACCTTATATTCTAAAGTTACTGGGAAATTGGAGTTTAGTGAAAATGCGGAGAGTTTCAAAAAAGTAATCCCTAAAACTTGGGAAATCATAATTATTTTTTTCCTGATGAATACACGTAACAGGCTACAGACTCTCAAATGTGATACATTTGGTAAAGAATAGGCCCTGTCATGAAACCTGAAAGAGGTCCGTGCCATTATTAATCTGCTACCCAGGCAACACTTTTTGGGCCTTAATGAATAGCCTCTAATTGGCTGAGATTGGCCCACATACCCAGAAGCTGTTCACCAAATACATTTTTTCCCCCAAGACTTCACATCTTTCCTACATCTGCAACATAGGAAGATTATCCTGCTCCTACTATGGCATGTTTTCACCAAATATCACCATGACTTGTATGAATAATTACTCTATTAAGGTTTTAAAAATATATTTCTGGTTTTAAATATATATACTAAAAAATAGAAATGAAAATAATACTTCTGGAATTAAAAATAACTGTTTGATAAAGAATTTCTGTATTCAAAACATAGATCACTCGTTCTTGGAACCTAGAAAACATAGCTACTCAGAAAAAAAATGGTACTTTCATTTTTGTTGTTAGAAAAAACAAGAGGCCAGGAGATTCTATGTGTATGTGTTTAATAATTGACCAAAGGGTCAAGGAGGATCCTTTGATCCATCTACCAGTGGTATTAGAAGCACCCCGAGCGCAAGGATTGTGGTTTCCCCAGCTCCCTGTATGAGGATCTGGCCTGCAGTTTTGAGTGCAGTTCTAAGGGTGAGGTGGGTAAAGGAATGGGGTACAACATAGGAGTGGAGGATAGGGTAAAACGTTCTGCCTCCCAGCCTGACTCCCGTTCTCCTGGAGTCCACTAAGCATGCTCTCAACCACACAGCAATTCCTCCTCTACTCGCTTCTTCAGTACCTCAAAGGATTTCTTGACTAAGTACAATTATTTTATTTGTTTGTTTATTTGCTTTCAAGTGGATTTATATAAAATGTTTGAAGGGTTTTTTTTCTCCCAAGGAAGATTAGCCCTGAGCTAACATCTGCCAATCCTCCTCTTTTTTCTGAGGAAGACTGGCCCTGAGCTAACATCTGTGCCCATCTTCCTCTACTTTATATGTGGGATGCCTGCCACAGCATGGCTTGCTGCACAGTGCCATGTCCACACCCGGGACCCAAACCGGAGAACCCCGGGCTGCCGAAGCAGATCGTGCCCACCAGCCCAGTCCCAGTTTGAAGGTTTTTAAAAAAACAATCTGAGAAGAATGTAAGGGTTGGGGAAGGAAGAAATTTCTCCTCTACCCTTCTAAGTTCTTCTGGCTTGTCTGAGAATTAAATTGACATGAGACAGATTAACAGCAGAAAATCAAATTTAATTACATACATACAGGAATCACAAAGATATGAGGTTCCCTGACAGTCAGGCAATCAAGGTTTATATGCCGTCCTGAGCTAAGGAGAAGGGGGCAAGGGCCTGGAATTTCAAAGGGAAGGAAGGTAATTCACAAGAAGAACAAAGAGAGTAAATGTTTGGTAAACTAATGTTTGTTGGGCCACCCAGAGACAACAGGATACAGAGAAGACTTTGATCAAGCAGGTCTTGCCAGGCTCCTCCCTGTCTATCACACCTAGCTGGTAGTCTTTGAAGATATCTCTGGTGATATCTCTTCTTCCTGGAACAGGCCCTTTATCTAATTTTTTTTAGGCAGTTGAGGGAGAAGTAAAAAAAATGTCTCCATGTCAACGAGAAACATTTTGGGGTGGCGAATTTTGTTCCCCTACATAGACATATTTGTGATAACATCTACAAGAATCTACATCAAGAGAATGTCCTTTGGTAAAGGAAACATGACCTTGGTAAAGGAAACTTGACTCCATATTATAACCTCCTCTCTGTCCCCCTCCAAGGGAAATGAAATTACAATTCACCCACTTGGCCATAGTGCCTTTTCCATGACCACAGCCCTCTCCATATGTGAGAGCTTCCTTTACCTCAGCGTCGAGGCTTTGTTGTCAACCTAGAACCCCAAACCAAGAGTGGCCTGTTGGAGGACATCATTCAATGTGAGACAAAGACGGCGTTGCCTCAGAAAGAAGGGATGGGCAGAAACAGAGACCTTTGTGATGGGGTGGGATATGAGGCACAAAGGGGAAAATCAAAGGGATAAGAAAAAGGAAGGTGGGAGAAAGAGAGCACTGGGGAACAATGGTAGCAGAGAAAGGTATCTGAACAAAGGATGGGTCATGTGGCAATTTGACCTTGCAAACGATTTTGCATACAGAGGAGTTGCATATGGTTATCCTGACCAGAAAAGAGAAAAGTCTAAAGGAGTTTTCCGGAATAGGGCAAGGTGACATTAACATATGAATAAAGTAAAACTTTGGCTAAATGAAGATTCCATTCAACTTGATTGTGATTAATTATCTAGTAAACTCGAATCCATGTGATGCAGTAACTGTCTGAAAGTAGTTTTAATCGTCCTGAAGGACCTGGCAGCTGGATTCTTATTCTTGGAGTACCATTGTTACTAAGTCTCAGAACTCGAGGTGGATATAACTTTGTAACTACAGAATGCCCCACACCATTGCTGAAAAATTTAGAAACCACTTCCTTCATCTTTGCAAAACTTTCGTGTCCATGTGTGAGGGGGAAGGGCAGGGAACGGGATGGGCAGTGGGGGATAGAGCATGGCATCAAAGAGTAATTTGTAGGAATCAGAAGTCCATAGAGAAAGAAGACTCTTGTAGGAAAACCTGGTGTCATAACTTCACTTCATGACAAGATTGCAAAGGTGCTAAGTAGCTGTGCACCTGGCAGCCTACTACAGGCATGTCTGTTATTTTTCTTGCTCCTCAAAATGTCACATCACTTATACTATTTTTTAATTCTTTGTCAGTGGACAGATAATTGGCAGAGAAAACCAAGAACAGAAATTTTCTCAGAACATCCTGGCGATGATTTACAAGCTTCTGATTTTTTTCTGTCATAGGGAAAAGTGTCTGAGAGCAGGAGCTGGGAAATGCTTAGCCCGTATCAAAGCCCTTTCTTTGTATTGAAAGCTGCAGCATTCAATCATCCCCAAGAATGTTTAAGACGAAAATTGGCATAAAATTTAAGGCTGTTCCCATCTCAATATGATGTTTGGGATATTACCTACAGAGTAATCAAAATTCACAAATTCTAAATCAGTCAAACTCTCCTGCTTTGGGATTTTATTGTAGATCCACAGCATAAGACAACTATTTTTGTTTTAAAATGTATTTGTTATGTTATTTTATAATTAAAAGTAATACATACTGGTTGTAACATGTGAAACAGTACCAAGGTATATAATGAAAAAGTTATCACCCTCTGCCCCCATTGCTATGTCAATGAGACCAACCTTATAAAAGCTTGTGTGCATCTTTTCAGACCTTTCTTCATGGTCATACTAGCATGTACAAAAACATATGAGCCTAGATATTTTTGCTTTCTATGAAAATGATGCCTTATTGCACAAATATTTCTGAATGTGGTTTCTTTTTAACCTAATAGTAACATATCAAGAAATTCCCCCTCAGTTAGGCACACATCCAAATCACTCTTTTTATAACAGCTGCATAGCAATATTCAGAGTAAAATCTATCCAACCATATTTCAATTGATGGGCATTTAGGTTTCATACCATTTCTTTTCCAAGTGTTATGGGAAACCTCTTGAAGTATTTTATGCTATTTATTACTTCTTCAAGGCTTTAAGTCAACCAGCAGTAGAATTAATGTGAAACATAGTTGGAAATCAGGTAAGCCTCAAGGGTTGCTCTTCTAGGCACATTTGGAGTGGGAATTTGGTTTTGAAGTTCCTATGTAAAGAGATGTGCAAGACCCTTCGTAAAGAGAGGTACAAACCTGAAATTTGCATTATTGAAATAGGATTTTCAGAGACTCAGGAAACCAGTGAACAGAAACTAATAGGTAAGATGACCTGGCATTTTTATGGTGCCTTCTTCCAAGAAAGGCCACTTACTTTGCAGTCTTCCTACTTGCCATGAGTTAGAAATGAAGCAACTGGTATATCAGAGAGTGGAAGAGTGAAGAATTAGAAATCAAGTTTTCTCATGCTCAAAGTAGAAAAGGTATACACTGATTGAAGAACACTCAGTAGAGGCAAAGAATGAACTGAGAGGTGGTAATCCACACTCACAAAGGACTCTGCTTTACAAAAAGGCTTAAGTTCCTGGAACAATCTATGCACAGTACATGGCCCAGGAGCAAGGCTTCATGACAGAGGTGTTTATGGCCTCAAGAGTGACTTCAGACTAACCCACTCTACATCTGAGCTGCCACAACCAACCATGCACTTTCAAAAATGAATAAACGATAACACTGACTCATCACTTTCTTGGTATATCCAATAGTTCCGGTAAATAGAAAGCTCTGGAAATGCATTTAAAATATAATTGATTTAGAAAAAATAGAGATTTAGGGCAAAGTGAGGTACATCTTTATTCTACATTATGGATCTGCTAAGATAAAAGAAGATTTCTCTGAAAAAGGGAAGCTCCAAATGTGGCAAATCATATAAAGTAATAAAACTAATAGTGGACAATATTCAGTTGGATAGTCTATGCTGGTCAACTAGAATTTTAATCTTGACTTTAGGTTGGATTGAAAGTCTTATTGCAGACTGATTCCCTTTATTTGTTTGTTTTCCAATTCTTAATCAATGGAAGTGGGGGCAACTTCTATATTCCCCTTTCTGTATAATGATGAAGGAATGTGATAGTCTTGTACTTGGGGATGGGGCTGAGGCTGGCTGAGCTGTCCAAAAGGTGAAGATGCCTTGGATGATTCTACATTTTGTAACTCTGCAGGGCTTGGGCTGGAGTAGGGAAGAGAAAAGAGGTCAGAGATCTACTCTGGAGCTCTGCAGTGTTCCCCACCCAGGTAGCTCTGCCTTTCTCCCCCAAATCTCTTGGTGCCTAGGGCTGGATGGGGCAAGAATGAATGTGCAAGAGGAACAGAGAACTGGGATCACTCCCACTTGCTGTTCTAGCCTTCAATTTCTTCTCTGTAATTATAAACTTAAAAATGCTGGGGTTACTTCTAACCTCTCTGAAGGTGTTGAATCCAGTGCCCTGCTATTTCACTGCCCTTCATCCTGTCTCGCACTCCTTGCATAAATGAAACAGCAGATATTTCTCCTACTTTCTCCCTGCCCCCAAGCAGTGCAGGCATATAGTAGATATTCAGTATATTCTCCATAAGCAGTTGAGTGGCTTTTCTTCCTCTTTTCCTGTTGGCCTCTCCTCCTACTGGAAACACTGGTATTTCTATGTGTGAGCAAAACATAATGGAAATAAGCGTTTTTGTTAAATTGTCCAGGCATTTTGCCTTTACTATCTATCTAGAGTTAGGAAAAAGTTAACATTTCCTCGCTGCCATGAAACTATTGTTTCCTGAATGTGCCTGGAGCATTCCTGAGGCCTTGGGTCTGCCTTCTGCATCCTCTCCTCTCATCCAAGTCAGTGATCACCACTGGGCTGGTCCATGGATTTGAGTCAGTCCTTGCTGAAATTTTCTGAAGAGAAATGAGGAAAGACACAGACACACACACACACATACACACACATCAGGATAATTTATTTCTCATAAGGCTAAAGTCATTCAGTTTAAAGAACTGTCTTTTATTTTGAGATTTTTTATTACTGTTTTTAGTGTTAAAAATCTATCTTTCTAAAAAAAAATGATGGTCATTCCAGTTGGAATTACTTTGGGTTTTAATGGTATTACTTGGAAAAATTAAGAGTTGGCAAGAGTCTGTAAGTCTCCATTAAAAAATGTTGTTGCATGAAATCTTAATGTCCCGAAATCACTCTTCTACATCCACCCACGTCTTTCCCAGTGTAACTCATGGTTTAGCTCCTTCGGCAGGAGAGGGCTGACTCGAAATAACTACCCTCTAGTCTGAAGTCCTCCTGCATTTGCCACCTTTATTACTCACTCACTCCTTCAAAGCATGTATCAAGAACTTACTAGAAGACAGGTCCCGAGCTGCGCACTGTGGATACAGTGGTGAAGAGAATAGGTGTGACTCCTGCCCTCGTAGAACTTAAAATTTACTAGGGGAATACAATTACAAATTAGGAAAAAAGCACATTCTGTGAAAGAATATAACAGGTGAGTCTGTTTTCATATTGAGGAACAAATTGGCCCCTGGGATCTGAAGGGTGAGAACGGGTCATCCAGGTGAGGCATGGTTGTGTTGATGCTGGTGGGAGGGGCAGGGAATAGCCCATGTGTAGAAGGAACAACATTTGAGCTGGGAACACACTTGGTGAACTTTGGGTTCAATCGAGAGAGATGCAGCTGCAGAGGTAGGCAGGAGCCAGATATGCCAGACCCTATAAGTCAGGATTAGGACTTGATATTTTATCTTCAGTTCACTAGACAGCTAATAAAGAGTTTAAGTAGGCAAGTGATCTAATAATCCAGTTTGCATTTTAAAACTGAAGATGGGCAGGATAGAAAGTGGGGGTGCCAGTGGAAAGGCTCCTCAGAATCTGTGTGTAAGGGGATGGTCGCTTGGTTATGGGTTTAGCAATAGAAAAAAGTGGATGGATTTTAAGGAAAAGTCCATGGCATATCCTTTTTTTGGTGAGTACCCTTAGTGTCAAGGGTAGTTTTAATGTCATTATATTCCCAAAGAAGGTGGAATATGAATTGCTTGTTTGTAGAGATCCTAGGTGCTAAGGATATATGATTAGCTAAGACACGCCTAGCACTTGTCCTTTGGAGTTTACAGTCCAGTGGGGGAGACAGAGAAACGAAGAGGCCATCCAGTATCTGGTGATAAGAGCTATGATAAACATAAATACAGGGCACCATCTAAGAAGAGAGGAGTGACAATTTATATAACCAATTAGTATGTTTGAGGGACAGAAGAGGCTTTGAAGTAAGTCATTTCTGCAATGAAACTGAAGAAGAACTGTGAAATTAAATAAATTCGCTGATGGAATAAATTATCTATTATTTAAAAGAAATGCAAGCAATGAGCGGGTAATATTAAGGACAGGGTAGTAGAGAGGGCAAGGGATGCAAGGGGCCTGGTGCATGTTTCAGAAGTAGGAACAGTGTGTGCAAAGGCCTGGTGATGAGAGGTTGATGTAGAATAAACATGTTTGATTATCACAATCCACTGCTTGTTGGTGCTTCCCAAATCAATTCATTGTATGATCATGCATTGCTTAACAACAGGAATACATTCTGAGAAATGCATTGTTGTAAGGTGATTCCATCTTTGTGCGAACATGATGGAAAGTACTTACACAAATCTAGATGGTATAGCCTACTACATACCTAGACCATACATGGTGCTAATCTTATGGGACCACTGTCATATATGCTGTCTGTTATTGACCAAAATGTCATTGTGTGGTGCATCACTGTATTACATCATATGAAGATTTAGTGGTAAATGGGAGGTACACAACAAGTTTAATTACACGAAGGAAGGGAGGGTTAACTAGCTGTTGGAAACAGCACATTGTGACCAGCCTGCTCTGGTGGATGATATCTAATTGGCTTGCTGCCAAATCATGTAGGACCCGTGTTTTCTGGTTGGCGCTCATAGAATTGATGAATTGCTACTCTAACACTTTTGATAGTCCATACTGACTTGCATACAGTGTCTGGAACATCAGGTACACTGCTTGTACCCTATGAATTGCAGACTGTTAATTCTGCAATGGTGACAGGGAAAGGTGATTTACTGAGGCTAGGAACCTTAGAAGTAGCCTACATGATTTCTCGTGGACTCCCGAAAGAGTTCCTTTCAAAGAGGAAAAGCTGCAGCTAAAAAGTGAAAACCACGAGAGAAAGGCAATAGACATGGGGATAGAGAATGGAGACCCCAATTAAAAATGAAAGTCGTCAAAGGAAGAAACGAACAATCGGAATACCAAGCTGTTTTCGTTACCGTATATTTTTAATGTTTGAATAGCCAGTAGAATAGACTAGACCACTCTCCTTTTTTTCCAAATTTCTCTAGTTGTTCTTTCGTGACACCATGATAGTTCTTAAAATTAGGTGCTTGCTTTAATTTCTTGGTAAGAGCCCTTTAATTATTTCTAGAGTTTCCTTTTTTATTTTCAAAACTGTTCTTCATAAAGACTTATCGTGTATATATATATATATACTTAGTATGTAAAAGATATTTGCTTGAACTCATAAAACGGATAGACTTAATATTCATTAAATATGAATAAATAATATTCATTATACAAATAGGTTAGCATTTTGGGTTCTTGTATTGAAAAAAAGTAAAGTAGAATTTTAAAAATCAGTTAAATGCACTGACATGGACACATCGATGTTTTTCACTTTCATCTGTTAAAGCACAAGAAACACAGTGCTTATATAGAACAGGGACACAGACAAGCTCAAGAATTGGTTTAGCTGAAAGAATCTGAGAAGTATTTTGACAGAGGGTACACATGACCTGCAATTGTCACACTGCACACTCTCTTTTTGTGATAGGCAACTTCTATAATTCAAGTTATGAACTAGTTTCTTTGAAACTGAGCTTCATTTTTGGTGAGAAGCAATGCCTCTGTCTCCATCTCTATGCAATTTACACACTCCCATCTTCAGGAAGAAGCCAATTTAAACGGGCAACTTTGGAGTTATAATCAACTTTACGGATATGTTCAGTAAATCGGAACCTCAAATTTATCCCTAAATGTTTTCAGAGTGGATCACAGATTTCTCGTCTTTCTTTTTTCAACTAATGCTGCAACATAATTCATTAGACAGACTTCAGCTATTTGATTACTAGTGAAATGATTTTAGCCTTATTTTATCTGTCTACAAGGGTAAGATCTTTTTGCGTTAATGATGACTAGCACTTTAAAATTGTGGTTTACTCAAAAACCGTGCAAAAAGGGCTTCCTTCTGATCCAGCATCTTTCCACATATCTTTTGGACAGGGTAAAGCCTTTTTTCTTGGGACTCTAAGTCATGGAGTGGAGGTTTGGCAGTGGCTTTGTCTATGGGTAGTCCTGTCTCTTTTAGGCACCGAAAGACAGCAGCTGCAGCTGCAGATGAAAGGATGGTATTTACATGTGGACAGGATGCTTGGCCTCTCAGTGGCCCTTTCTTCTGACATTTGTACCCACCAGGAGCGACCAGCGTGACTGGTTTCATCCTCACACATGACGAGCATGTTTATATGTTAGTATGTGTGTGTGTGTTCGTATGCCTACGCATGCACAAGATTTATCAAATGTCATGTTGAATTATTTCAAGGTTAGGATATTGATGGAAATTGCATATGTATTTGGTGGAGCATATTTCCCCCAGGGTCAGATCACGATGGCTAAAGAAGCTGGGCTTTTTTTTTTTTTTTTCAGTTTGCTTTTTGCATAGTGCATTCATTCTCTTTTTAATTGGATCACTAGGGGGTTATTAACATTGCTCTAGTTGAGGAAATGGAAACTCAGTAGCCTAAAAAAGTCACTTACTAAATTACCTAATTCACAGTAACATTTCTCTCTCTTCTTCTTGGGCATGTATGTTACATGTTTGCGTGTGTGTGTGTGTGTGTGTGTGTGTGTGTGTGTGTGTGTCCTGCACCAGGAAAGATTTCAAAATTGCTAACCAGGATACTTGGACAAATATTTTACTATCTTTACCTCTCAGCCTATTTCTAGAGCACTCGATGTCTCCATATTCTTCATAGACACTTTGCTGCTCTGTCAAATCAGACTTTGTGCAGAAAGCTGTTTTGGCATACAGTGTAGGAAGAGTTAGGGTAAGAATTTTGGCTTATTACTGGACAGAATCACAGATTCTTATCACATCCATTTAACCAATCCCCTTTCTTTCACTGAGAAAAGTGAATAAATTACCTTTTAATATCAATAATAACTAAGAAATAGTCCACGTGTCTGCCTCCTCAAGACCTTGTTATCATGCACCTGAAAAAAGGAGTGGGTCCCCAATGCAGCCTCTCTCCTTTTGCTTCCTTTTCCCATCATCCTAAGTCTGCCTTGAGCCTCTGCTGCCAGTGCAGCTGGTCACTTCTGGAATGTTAGGATCATTTCCTCCCTCAAAATGATATTCGGGTCTCACAGAGGTAGGACATGGGGAAAGCTATACTTTACTTCCCTTCCTTTAAAATTTTCTTCTACGCTAGTAGATCACAGCTAGTGTCATTAGTAGGAGTTTGGGAGGAAACTAGGGTTTATTCCAGGGGAGAGGAGAAAAATAATGAAAAATTAGATTTAATGTGACTTTTTTAGAGGTAAAAGTGTCAAACCCTTCACAGGGATGTCCCTTTATGGGTATTTCAATTCTTTAGCTTGTTTCTTCACCTGAAGGTCGATTTTGAGAGAAAGAGAGAGAGAGAAGAGAGAAAGAAACCACACAGAGCACTCAAGTCCAGCAGAAGGGTCCAAGGTGAACTCTGGTGAGCTGAGTCAGATCCTTTTCACTTGTGTGAAGGGAAAATACATCCTTCCTTATTTCTGTGGTTTAGAAGTCTTTAGGTTAACACATATGCACAGGTATACACAGACATAAATATACACCCAGAAACACACACCTTACAGACATCATGTGGTTATCAAGCACATGAACTGTGGCTAGCTCAAGTTGAAATGTGTCATAAGTGTAAAAAATACACGTGAGGTTTTGAGCACTTGGCCTTAAAAATGTCAAATATCTCATTAATAATTTTTTATTTTGATTAGATGTTGAAGTAATGTTTTGGATATATTGAGTTAAATAAAATACATTATTAAAATTAATTTCACCTTATTTTTTACTCTTTTTAATGTGGCTTCTAGAAATTTAAGGTTACATATGTGGCTTGTGTTCTATTTCTATTGGATAGCGTGAGTCTGGAGCTATATTACAAAAGAGAAAGATTTTCCTAACAGCCAGATAATTGGAAACGGTTTCTCCTGTATAACTTTATATAAAGAAGTTTTAGTTATCCTCTCTTGTTCTCCCGCTTTCAGACTTTGGTCTACAGTGTACCTCCAAATAAGCTTTGAATTTACAGTTTTATCTGCACTTTAGATCAAATTAAAATGTTAGGTAGATAGACCTTCTCCCAACTGGTTCCTATAAGCAGAGGGGTAAATGTGTAATTTATTTTTCCTTCTTCCCAGCAAATCTTTCAATGTTGGGTAGGGTTGGGATAGGGTGGAATGTTGGAATTTTATCAACGTTGTTATTATTTATTCTGTGCCAGCTCCTCCTCATAACTTATCCCAAATGCTTTTATACGCATTCAAAAGGTATTGCAATTTCCACTTTAGGGATGAAAAACCTAAGGCACGTGGAGGTAACTTATCCAAAGCTTGGGGGGTAGGGAACACTGGAATTGTCATGGAAGTGCCCAAGTCTCCATTTTTCACTGTGCTAGGCACATTCAAGGCAGAAGACCTGCATTATATATTTAACCTTATGATCATAATATAAAGATCAATTAATTGCTATTAATTTGCATGTATATTGTACATCATATGAATGATGCATTTGGTGTGTTGGCCAATAGAGGGAAAGCTGATTATTTCTCAAATCTTCAAAATAAGGATGCAAAATGGAAAAGAACTGTTTGGGTTCAAAGGCAATAAGTATGATAAAAGTTCATACATATTTTGAAAGAACAATGATTTTATAAACAATGAAATTAATTAAAAATCTTCAAAGAAAAAATACTGTTATATTTATTAGCCTGCTTTTGAAGTTACCCTTTCTTAACTTTTGAAATTATTGAATTAGTTGCATCTTCCCTAAGACCCTAGATCAGGCTTTTATCCAAATTTGCACTTGCTCTATTTTCTAATATGCAAAAGGTCTCACTTATGCATATGCACCACATGAATACTTGGTAAACCCTTGGTGAATATAGCACTCTCATAATTAGGTTACTAATCAGTTGACTCTGAATTAATCAAAGGGGAGATTATCCAGGTGGGCCTGACCCAATCAGGTGAAGCTTAACAGAGACCAGGCCCTTCCTGAAGTGAGAAACATTGGAAATGTGTGAGGGCCTATGGAGGAGGCCACATGGAAAGGACCTGAGAGCAGCCTCTAGAAGCTGACAGCAGTCTGTGTCTGCCAGCTTAGAACATAGAGAGGACCACAGTCCTACAACTGCAAGGAAATGATTTCTACCTATAAGCTGAGGGAGCTTGGAGATGGATCTCTCTCTAACTAGGACTCCAGATGAGGACACAGCTGTTCGACACCTTGGTTTCAGTCCTGTGAGACCCTGCCATGCTGAGCTTGGACTTCTGACCTACCGAACGGTGAGCAAATAAATGTTCTTTTCAGCTGTTAAGTTTGTGGTCATTTGTTACATGGAAATAGCAAACCCATCCATGTCCCTACACTGGTCTAGAAAGTGGGTTGGATCCAGGAAAGACTTCACAGGAAGAAGGAATAGCTGAGTTGTGTCTTGCTGGATGAGTAGAAAGGAGGCAACCGAGGAGTGAGTTGTGAAGTAAGGGTGGGACATGCAGAGGAAGATTTTGGAGCTGAGTCTCCAGCTTGACTGCACATTGGAAACACCTGGGGAATTCAACGTAATGGATGCTTTGGTCCCACTCCTTGGGACTCTGACATAATTCGTCTGGATTGAAACCTGGGCAACAAGATTTGAAAATCTGCCCGGTGATTCTAACGTGTAACTAAAGTTGAAGACTGTTTTAGACAGAGCGAAAGAGCGGAACGCAGCCCAGCTCAGGGAGGCTGGGTCAGAGGGTGGGCTACAATGGGAAACTGGTTAAAAAAAAAAAAAAGAAAAACAGAGACCAATAGGGAACTTTTTCTTTCTTTAAAATCAGAATCTAACTTAAGCTATTGATGAAATTCTTGGATAGAAACTATTTGATTAGAAAATGATGGATGTATGGTGTGCTGAAAAATGGAGGGCCGGCCCCATGGCCAAGTGACTAAGTTCGCATGTTCCACTCTGGCAGCCCAGGGTTTCGCCGGTTGGGATCCTGGGCATGGATGTGGCATTGCTCATCAAGCCATGCTGAGGCAGCATCCCACATAGCACAACCAGAGGGACCTACAACTAGAATATACAACTGTGTACTCGGGGCCTTTGCGGAGAAGAAGAAAAGCAAAAAACAACAACAACGAAAAAGAAGATTGGCAACGGATGTTAGCTCAGGTGCCAATCTTTAAAAAAAAGAAGAAAATGGGAGGGCAAGAACTCTGTGAGGGTGGAGAATATTTACAATTTTCAGTTGCATTTCAAGCCTATTTCATGGCATCGAACACAGTAGGTGCTTAATAAGTGTTTGTTGAGTGAATGAAAATTATTGAGGGTACTCAAGAGAGAAGCTTGAAAGTCTACTTATCTTATAATCTGAGTGATTGTACCTACAGTGTTCTTTCTTTCAAGGCACAGTACTTTGCCCAAAGATGAATCATATTCCTATCGCTTGCCTCACGGCCATCATCTGGAATAGGAGGTGATCCTTCATTTTCATTATTACAAGCTCTATATGACTAATAGTGCCAACACAAAACAAAAGTGGATCTTAGGTTGCTTTAATAGCTATATAATGTTCAGCTAAAAAGACTTCCCTACAGTAAAATAAGAAGATGAGTGCAGGATACGTCAGGGATATTTGAGAAAGTTTATTTAAGCAAATTATGCTCAGAGTTCTTGAATAGTTGGGGTTAGTTGAATGAACTCCATTCTCTTCTATTTCCTAAACGCTTATTCTGTGCCCAGTACTGAGCAATGTGCTCTGCGCTCATTATGATACAACACTTCATTTAATCTTCACCAAACCCATTGAAGTAGAGGTTAGTATTTCCATTTTACATATGAATGCTAAAAACCCTACGTCACATAACTTCTGAGTCATGGAGCCAGGATTTGAAACAAAATCTGTCTGACTCCAAAACTGGCCCTGATGTTAAGAGTAGTTCTGTTTGGGAAGGGAGAGGCTAAAGACTAGAGAATCCTTCAATTGTTAGAAAACATGATCTTTAGATATACCACAGTGAAGAATTTCATTCTTGGGAAATGGACTGACTCATTGATTTCCATTTCATATAAAGTAATGATGTAAAATCAGTTTTGGAATTAATGAGTTAATATTTGGAGAATTTTTTGAGTTATATTAAAATATTTCCAGTATATTTTTTTTACTTCTGAAACAGGAAGAAACAGGAAGGAAAGGTTCAAAATGTGAATCATGTGAAAGTAAGTTGTCAATTTTTCAACTCAAATGCTGTCATCCCTCATATCTTACATAAATATATATGCATACATGATTTTACAAATACAAAGGATTATCAGATACATCCACTAAACAACTTTGCTCTATAAATAATGAGTAATATTTTCCAGATGTGATTTCTTTGATAATTAGACTATTAATTTTAATCATTTGCTATATAAAATGGGAAGAAATAAACTAAAAAGAAGGTTTCTGTCTGATTATCTCTTTTCAATATAAACTTCCCAGGGGAATGCTACCTTCTTATGTGTTGGACATTAAACTCTTTGGTCATTGCATGTCGTAATACGCTGAAAAATAATGGCATGACTGCATTCATTGCTTAAAAATTTCGATCATTTTATGCATTTATAATAATCACGGTATTGCTGTAACAATTGTGGTGCATCTTGGAGTTCTAATCATGTGATTATTATTCCAATTTCACTTTTTAAACCTACAGTCTTATTTTTAGTTTGGATTTTGTCACAAATATTCTTCTGTTTAATTCACCACAAGCTGTGAAGCTTTGTCCTAAAAAGTCACATATGAATTGTGTAGAGGTGACTGGCAGAATATGATATTAATAGGTTATTGACTTGTTAGGTCTTAAAGAGCCAAAGGGAACATCCTTTGCAGCCCTTGCAATGCACTGGAGGTTAGTTTCATTGATTGGTCTGTTTAACCCATCATCTCCAGGCATTTAAACAATGATATACGCTTGACAAACCTAATATTTCATTTTCTATCTGGGGACCACGGAACAGAAATTAAAGGAAAGAAAGACAAATGGACAGATATACAAGCAGAAAATGATGATAAATGTGAGAGAGAAGGAAGAGACAAATACAACACAGACCAAAATTTGGATTAGGAAATTCTGGAATTGGCAAATGTACAACCTAACAGCAAATGTAATTCCCAGGAGGTGGGCAGTGGAAAGGATTGAACATTTCTGTCGTGAGCAAAATCCAGATTTAAATATAGAACAGCCAGCAAACCAAATAAGACATCAAATAAGTGGTGGCTATTTTTTTGGATGTGTGTGTGTGGATGTGTATATGTGAAAGAGAATGAGAGAGAGGGGGGCAGAGAAAGAGAGAGGGAGGCCATTCTTTAAAGTGTTTTGAATATTTCTGTAAAGAGCAAATATAGGCACTTCATTTTACCTGATCTTTGCTTTTTAAACCTTGAAGGAAGTGCCACGGCATGAGAAATAGTTTTTTTTTTTTTTTTTTAATTTAGGTTTTTCTTTTGTCACCAGTTGGAAAAGGGGATACTTGACAACAGCCTGCCTCAGGTCCCTTAAATCTCTCTGGTGTGATAGAGAATGGAGCAAATAAAAATAATAGAGAGAGAACAAAATATTTCTCCAAGACTGGTTGTTCTGTGGGACTTGGTCTGATTAAAATTCCATCCTTAATACACAGCATCCCTGGAAACATAATAGTCACACCCTGTCGTGTCTCAGGAAAACAGGACGTGGAGGATCTATCAGGACAACTGACAACACATTTGAGTCACTTTATCTTCTGGGAAGCAGGATATTGGGGAAGTAAATATCTGAGGATCCAGTGAGCCACATCTTCATTCACACCCTTTAGTACCTGGAGGCTTCTGTGATAAGTGACTTTTTAGCTTTATAAAGTGTGTGTCCTATAAAAAATACCTAGATTTTATTTGCTTCTGTTAATGACAACTAAAAAGCTACAGTATTTAAATACTGAAAGTATACCAACTCTTTCTGAGGTCTATTAAGAATTTTGTAGATATCATTCTATTGACAAATAGTTACTCCCTATTTCTGTACTTGTTAGGTGCTGGGGTGTGGGAGGAAGGAGAAGTGGGGATAACAAGAGAGAATTGTCAGAAAAAACTTCTTGCTTCAGGAAGCAGAGAACTGAACAAAACTATTTGAGTAGGAATTAGGTAGCGTGCATAGATTTTTCACACTCTGCTAGACAAGAGGCAGGGACGATAAAAATCTTTGGGAATGGGAAAATTAAGGAAGGTCCTAAGTGGTGGAGTTTGGGCCATTGGAGTGGAAGAGAAAGCAATTCTAGCTGGAAAAGATGCATACAAAGGCAGAGAGTTTGAAACTAGTGTCAGCTCTGGCAGCATCAACCCCTGAAAGGCATTGAGATTCAGCGCATGCCTCGTGTTTGCTCCGGGTTCCAGTCTCTGCTCCAGCAGCTATCCCACACTGGGGAAGCCATTTCACACATGTAGATAGCAAAGGGTGACAGTGAGAAATACGTCCTCAATGAATATTAGCTACTATTTTTGTCTTAGAAATAAATCACTTTTAAAGTAGATAAACAAAATGTGGTTCAGAGTGACTGTAACTGCCTTTAGAATTTTTCGTTTCTAAAGCATAGAACATGCACATAGAAAACATAAGTTTCCAAGGCCATAAATCAGCAAACTCAGAAGCTTCCTCTCTGCCTACCTCTTGTCTTAGTTCTTAACATTGCTTTTTCTTTATCATCTCCCAGTTCACTTGATGGAGATTATGAGACTGTATACAAGCTTAAAGTTATAAGAGCAGGGGTTCCCTGTTAAGATACATAAAATCATAATGTTTTATCCACTTTGGTGTTCTAGGCTTTCATAATATAGCACATCTAATATGTGTGCAAAAGTCACCAAATGATTTATTAACTCAGTGAAAAAATTAAAAGTATTTGACTTCATTTGCTTGCAGCAAATAAACTGAGATTTATAAACTATTATTCAACTGTTTATTCATTCAAAATATTTACTCAGTTCTGTACCAAGTACTGAATATCTGAACATTTGAACACAGAAGTTCAATTAGAAGATGGACTTTCATGTTGAAGCCAAAATAACACAATACAATAGAAGAGTTATGGCTTTAGATAAGTGTTTAAATAGAGAGGTTGAGATAATAAATTTATATTCCAAAGATTTAAGATGGAGAAATTAGTCACTTTTCTTTATTAGAGCTCTACAGACCAAAATATATTTTGCTTCAATTTCCAAGATAAGATTTGGGCAGGCTTCAATAGAATATTAGGTCAGTTCTCGTTAAGTAACAACAGTGTCAAATAATGATAATAATATTGGAATACAAGCTGGTAGTGAAGATAGAAAGAAGGAGAGTGTTAAGCCGTAAGCTTCACCTGGCATCTTTAGTTAGGGTCTGAATAAGCGTCTTCACTAGCATTTGCAACACTGCTTGTAGTTCATCTTATTACTTTTACAAGGGACGAACAGCCATGTAATTAGTGTATTTGCGGTATTACACGCTTATTTGTAGCCTGAAGATTAGATACCGATTGGATGTTATCATTTAATGGCAAATATAATTACCACGAAGCTGGTTCTCTGCATCTAAGAGTTTACATTTCAATGTTACTACAACTACACAATTATTTTTCTTATTGGCTTATATCTGTATTATTATTTAATAATTATATCCATACAGGATGTAATAAGATTGTTTTTAAGTCACTGTTAAAAAAATGAATCAGCTATACATAAAAAGCAAACTATAAATATTTTATTTTATGGCGCTTTCTATTTTTACGCTAATTTCCAATGCAAGTTATCACAAACATATATCTAGCTTCTTGGGAACATGCGTGAGTTGTGCCTTCAAGGATTCGAAGCTTGCTATAATAGTAGTAACACTGCCATATGTTCGTATAGCAGCACTTATTTTCAAAGTGCCTTCACAAAGATTAAGCTTCACACTATCCTAGAGGTTTAGCAAGGAGGGGGGATTAAGAGCCTCTTTTAACCAGAAGGCAATTTGGGATAAAGAGGAGTTATGCTCAGAACCCCAAGAGCAAAGTTGGTACTTATGAGTCCTTCCCACCGGGCTATATGTCATGGAAGTTAAACAGTGGCGTGATCATCATTTGAAAATAATCCCTGAAGCATTCATTCATTCATTCTTTCACTCATCCATCCATCCATCAATCCATTCATTCACCCTATGAATGCCAAGAGGTATGCAATGGGGCTCACCCAGGGCAAAACTGGCTTTGCTGGGCAAGTTGAGAACTGAAGCCAAAGTCATCCAGTGGTCAGGCAGGAGGCAGAGGTTTCAGAAGAACAGGGGTTGAGAGGAACTATGAAGAGATTTCTGGAGTGAACAAAAGGAAGCAAATGTGGTACTGGATGAGCTTCTGAGATCTCTGGACCAGTGGTGGGTTGGTAAATGTTTAACAACCAGTTCTCCAAGGGATCAAAGCCCCGATTTGTAGCATTTGCTAATTTTCATGGTGTAAGTTATTCCACCAGAGCTGATTTCAAGCTACTAACATGATGTCCCTGATCGTGGAATTGGACAGAGACGTTCAGTAACACATCATCATACAGTGTTTCCGTCATAAAGATACGATAGATGTAAATAGCCTCAAACGCATAGATCCTCGTAAACTGTGAAAGTATTAGGTGGTGATGAGTTTTGAGTATTGATTATGTATGTTTTCCTTAATTATAAGGTCACATACTTTTAGTTTGAACGATGGCTTTATCAGTTGGCTTGACAATACCCGAAAATTTAACAATTAGTTCTCTCCAGCGGTGCTAATTAGTCTAGCACACCACTTCTCTGGATCCCGGCCCCCGCCCCGACCTCAGTTTGCTCGGACTCCCATAACAAAGACCATAAACTAGGTGGCTTAAACACAGAAATTTATTGTCTTGCAGACCTGGAGGCTAGATGTCTGAGATCAAAGTGTCAGCAGAGTTGGTTCCTTCCGAGGACTTCCGAGGACGTGTGTTCCATGCATCTCTCCTGGATTCTGGTGCTTTGTTGTCAATCTCTGGTGTTCCTTAGCTTGGACATGTGTTACCCTGATCTCTGCCTTCATGTTCACATGGTGTTCTCCATGTGTGCACACCTATTTCTCTGTCCAAATTTCCCCTTCATATAAGGACACAGGAGTATGGGATTAGGGCCCACCCTAATGACCTCATCTTAACTAATTACATCTGCAATGTCCCAGTTTCCAAATAAGGTCACATTCTGAGGTCCTGGGGGTTAGGACTTCAATATATGGATTTGGGGGAGGGGGGAACAATTTAGCTTGTAACAGGCCCTGACTCTGAGTGGTTTCCCTTCTCTCTTCTTAGCACATTATTATTTCCATCATGAAATAGTTTGATCCTACATACTAATTCTTCAGGCCCAGAGGTCTTTACCTGTTCATCCAACTAACTCCTATCCACCCTTCAAAACCCAACTCAAATTTTGCCTCCTCTTTAAATCTTTCCCTGACCCTTTTCCTGTCCGCTCAGCCCTAAAGCCATGGTGGCAGACTTGTGCTTGTCTGCCCCATGGTACAGACTTTTGTTAGAGGCAGAACGGCCTTATGGTTAAGTGCACAGGCTCCTCTGAAGTCAGAGCTGGATTTAAATGACTGCTTCACTCATTTCCTGGATGAGCTGTATAACCTCTACGGCTTTCTGTTCCCACATCTATAACGGGTGGATAATAAAATAGACTTTCAGAGTTATTTTGAAGATTAAATGAGAGAATGAATTCAAAGATGGCAGCATAATGCCTGCTGCAAACCAAGTGTTCAATAATGCTAACTGCCATGTTGCGAATGATCCTTGCACTCTCCAAGGTACCCACACAGTCTCTATGGCTTGACGTATTATTCTTTCACCACCAGGGGCTTAATTCCTAGTAGCCAGGGGCAGCGTCAAGCTCATCTTTATCTGTTCCCAGTCACATGGCTGCTACTCAATAAATGTTGATTGAATGAAACTACATATTTTTAATGATGATACTTTATGTTTGTTACTGATAAAAATCTCTACTGATTGTTATCTCTCCATTATATCCCATCCTAACAAGAAAGTGTGTCCTATAAAGCTGACCTGAGAGTTGAAATATTTCAGCTATATTTCCGTCATTATATCAATGTAAAGTCCAAAATATGGCATGATCTCATGCCACTTTTTAATTAAACTTTTTATGTTGAGATAATCATAGGTTCACAGGAAGTTGTAAGAAATAACACAGAGAGATTCCTTGTGTGTGTCTGTGTATCCTTTACCCACTTATGTCAAATGGTAACATCTTGCAAAACTACAGTATAATATCACAACCAGGATACTGACATTGATACAGTTAAGATACAGAACAGTTCCATCACCATAGGATCCTTAGGCAGCTCCTTCATCACATCCATTTCTCTGCCATCAAATTATTTTATAGAATGTCTGTACCAATTTACATTCCCACCAAAAATGTATGAAATCCTGTTTCTCTGCAGCCTTGCCAATATTTGCTATTGCCAGCATTTTTTATTTTAGCCATTTTTGAGGTAGGTAGAGATATGTCATATAGTTTGAATTTGTATTTCCATAATAGCTAATGATGTTGAACATCTTTTTATGTGTTTATTTGCCATCTTTGTACCCTATTCAGTGAAATGTCTCTCCATATCTTCTGCCCATTTTCTAATTAGATTGTTTGTTTTATTGCTATTGAGTTTTGAGAGCTCTTTACATATTCTAACTATTAGTCCTTTGTTGGATATGTGGTTACAAATACTTTCTCCCAGTCTGTAGCTTGTCTTTTCATCTTCTTCACAGAGTCTTAGGTAGAACAAAAGTTCTCAATTTTGAAGAAGTCTAATTTATCAATTTTCCCTTTTATGCATTGTGCTTTGGTTATCAAGTCTAATAACCCTTTGCCTAGCCCTATATTCTGAAGATTTTTCTCTTATATTTTTAATAGAAGTATTATAGATTTGAGTTTTACATTTAAGTCCTTCATCCATTTTGAATGAATTTTTGTGTAAGGTATGAGACTTGGTTTGAGGTTCACTTTTTTTTTTTTCCCACTGCCCAATTGCTTTACCACCATTTGTTGAAAAGGCTGTCTTTCCTCCATTGAATTGCTTCTGAATCTTTATCAAAAATCAGTTGGGCATATTTAGGGGGATCTGTTTCTTGGTTCTCAGTTGACCTATGTGTCTACCCCTCTACCAATACCTCTGTCTTGATTACTGTAGCAATGTAATGAGTCTTGAAACTGGATAAAGTGAATCTTCCTACTGTATTCTTTTTCAGATTCTTTTAGCTATTCTAGTTCCTTTGCCCTTCCATGTAAATTCCTAGAATAATCTTGTTTATCCATAAAAAATACCTTGCTGAAATTTTGACAAAAATTACATTAAGCCTGTATACAATATCGGAAAAATTGACATCCTTACTCTAAGTCTTCTAATCCATGAACATGGTATGTCTCTCCCTTTATTTAAATCTTCTTTGATGTCCTTCATCAGCATTTTGCAGTTCTTGATATGCAAGTCCAATACATGTTTTGTTAGATTTACACCCAAGTATTTTGTTTTTTTTTGAATAATAGCATTGTATTTCTAATCTTGGTGTTCACGTTATAGTATATAAAATATAATTGCTTTTTGTATGTTTATCTTGTATCTTACAGCCTTGTTGAACTAATTTATTAATTCTGGGGTTTTTTTTGGTAGATTCCTTGGGATTTCCTACATAGACAATCATATGATCTACCTATAGGGAGAGTTTATTTCTTCCTATTTTGATCTGTGTGCATTTTATATCATTTTCTTGCATTATTACACTTGCTAGTATTTCTGGCCAGAGTTTCCAGGCTCACCATACGGTCTTCAGTAACACCATGGACAGAATTCCATTACATCCCGGCAAGGGCAGAAGTCTAGATTCCCTACTCAGCCTTTGCTAGTGAGGGTGGGGGTGGAGCCATAGATTTCTCTCTGGTGTTTGGCTGGAGCAGAGCCGTTAGTCTATAAAAATAAAAGTTCTGTGTCTTGCTGGGTTGCCCTTTTCCCAGTCTTTTGGGTGGAGATATCAAGTGTTTTTTGTGGCTTTTTTGATCTGCACCTGTTGACATTTCCAGATGGTTGAGTTCTCCAGGACCCTTACCTGGGATGTATGGGCAAATTGAAAACCCAGTGAGCTATTGATGTGGTGTCCCTCAATCCTGAGGCTGCTGGTAGGTCTGTCTTTTCTCTCTATTTATCAGAGTCTTCTCATGTTTGTTTTACATATAATCTCTAGACGTTTTAATTGTACTTAGTGGAAGGAATAGCGAAAAGGATATCCACTCTTTCTTCCTAGAAGTCATAGTCCAACCCTACAGTTCTAAAGATAATGTGCTATGGATACATTTTTAAAGGTTTAAAATGTGTTTGCTTAATTTTTGTAAGTAGGTAATCTTTAATTCTTTTGACAAGTATGATAGTTTCAGAGTTTTTCATTTTAGTTAAAAGAGATAAAAGCAACTACCAAGATTACCAATGACAAAATAGTAAGAAAGACTTAAAAGTTTGTGTCTGTAGTAAAAAAATGTGATATAATAAAGTGAGTAAAGGGTTAGATAATAGCATATGATGTTTTATCCACTAGAAAGAGACTTGTAAATACTTATAAAATCTATTCTTTTGTGGGAGTATAAGAGAACCATTGTGGGAATTATAGCATGATCTTCATCCCTACATCTCAAATATAGCTTCTTCGTAAATATAGAAGCAAAACATTTGGGATGAGACGACTGGGTTTGAATTCTGAATTCTGCCGATGTTTAGCTTTTCAACCTCAGGGAAGTTTTAAAATTTTTCCTCATCTGTAAATCAGGACAAGGGTGGCTGTAAGGATTAATTGAGATGATATACATACAAATACACATACAACTCCTAACAACTTTGAGCACATAGCAGCTGTCTACAAATTCTACATGCCCGTCTTTAGCAGGATTAGGGGGTCATGGTAATTCAGATGAATTACATCTCATTGTCCTAGACAAGTGTCTTTGTAATCTGTCATTTTAAGATAAAATGTGCACTGAGGAAATACCAGAGAAAATGGCTTTTAAAAACTTGGAAACAAAAGTGTAGCCTAAATAGAGAAACAATAAGCCTGAGTCCCACTATTTAAAAATAACTTTGTTGAATGTCTACTCACAGAAGACAGAAGGGGAGGCAAAGTTCTCTTAGGTATCTATTGAGAAAGCCACATAGAAAACTTTAAAAACAAACAACTGCAATTCTATTCCAACTTCCTTTTAAAACAATGATAAAAATTCCTCGCATTTGTATACTGCTTTACCGTTGACAAAGAGCTTTCACATACATTATCTTGTTTCAAAGAGACTGGAAGGCGCCTTTCCTGCCCTGATTGATGTTTATGAATGTACTACTTTCCCCTGGGCTGCAGTCATCAATAGTCAATGAGAAGAAAGCTGGCGTTTTTGGAAATGCTTTGCTGCCAGGTAACTGCATTAACTCCGCTATTGTTGAATAGAGCCGTGTATTAACTGTGCCACAGGATATCATCCATATCAACTAATGAATATTTGAATCCTTGTCCCTTGTGGAGTAGTGTTTGAGACCCACTCCTCTCCGCTTACCCGGTGTCCTACCTCAGGATCCATATTCTCAATGAAGTTCTATCTGATGGCTCTAGCCCTTTCAGAAAAACCTACACAATATAAGTAAGTCCTAAGGACAAAATATGTAGAAGGTACACAAACAGGTAAACTGCTGTATGAAACAAGGATTATACTATTCCGAGGACAGAAAGTGATCCTGTTTGTTAAGGTCATGGGGGGCATATGAAGAACTTTCCATTATAGGCGTCATGGTGTGTTAATGAGTCCTCTGTCCTTGGAAGTATTTCACACAAGTCTGGGATGGGACAGAAATCTCTTAGAAGGGCTTCTGCACTGTTTAGGAATCTGGAGCAGAGGATTTCTAAGGTCTCCTCTGCTTCCAGATTTTCTGCTTCTGAGATTCCTATCTGTTCTCTGATTGTTCCATGCTATAAGGAACTACATCTTAAGTTCTCTTATTTCTGTTGATCCCAAATAGTGTTCACTGTTGACTAAAAATTGAGGCAAAACAAACAAAACAAGAAACATTATGCTTTCTAGGAAAATCAGAGCAGAGGTAGAATTGAAGTTGGCATGTAAGGACCTGTGAACCAGGAACATTCTCAGTTGTGCTTTGTTTTAGAGTTACACAGGATTTCTTTAATCTTACCCATCATTTCTAATACTCATAAGTAATGATGGTCTTCACATTTTTCCACCAAAATTTCTAAAGCTTCAGCCTGAGTTCCAGGTTTCAATAGGCTAGTTTTGACCAGCTGCTTTAACACCACATGGTGAGACCAGCTAACTTCCCATCTGAGAACAAGGGATTCCCTCTGTGACTGAGCCACATCCACTGCTTAGAATTTGTCATCCATCATGGTCCATTTCCAGGAATTTGTTTCAGAATTGCTCACATCTGTTTTGGTGGCAAGCGACAGTAACTCAACCAACCCCAAGTAGCTAAAAGCTAAAAAAGACGTCAACTTGCTACTGGGAAGGGCTGGGGTGGCGTTGACCTCAATTATAGCTAGATACTTATCATACCTAGACTATAACCTAGTTATTCTGAAACAAAGTAGGTAGAGGGATTAAAGATAAAGAAATTAGAGATAAAGAGATTATTTTTAATATTCGAAAACTAAAGTTAAAAATATCATTTCTTTCTCTAGGGATAGCTCTCATAATACTTCTGTATGTTAATCTCCCATAATATTTAGCTCAGTTCTAAACATTTATCCCAGTTTATCTGCCTTGTAATTGATTTTTCAGTGTTGCCTTCCTCACTAGACTGGAAACTCCTTGAAGTCAAGGTAGGTTTTGTAATTTACAGGTGTATCAATGACACTAATACAAGGTCTAGCACAGTATAAACTTACTTGTTGAATAAATGAGTGAATGAAAAGAATGAAACCTAGCATAGCATGGTTGAAAGAATATAGGTTCTAGAATCAGATAGAGTGTCATTCAAATCCGAGCTGTGCCATCTTTTAGTATGGTGTGGACTTAAGGAGATTACTTAACTTTTAACCCTTGGTTTCTCAGTTGTAAAATTCAATAATATCATCTATCTGTCAGAATTGTTGTAAGAATTAAAAATGATGTATTTCATGTGTATGGTACTGGGAGAAGCTCAGTAAATGATAGTTACTCTTAGTGTTGTAACAAAAGACTCTGTGCTAATTGTTAAGGATACAAGATGGAACAATTGAGAAAGAAAGAAAGAAGCATGAACATATTACTCCATACAAAATGGTAAGATAAATTTTAGAGGTGGGTATAGTGTGCCAGGAACACAGGGAAGGGCCACGTAGTGAGCAGAGGCCCCATATTGTAAACTTCAGAAAGCACATGCACACTGCGGTCTATATGAATGGAAGGTACTGCACAGCTGTCATTCATATATTGAATGGTTCATATATATGTCATTCATATAGCTTATTGGTTGAACCATATGAAATTGCTGATATTCAACCATCTGAAAGAAAAAAATAAAAATGGGAATGTGTTCCCTGGAACTGAGCTGCATGGAGCCTTTTCATGGGAAGGAGAGAAGAATCATAGATTTCCTATTAGCCATCATGTCCCAGATGAGCCATGGAAGATGAGAAGGAGTCATTGTGGTGAAGTGGGGGAGACATGGTTAGAGGGGCTGGCAGACATTAACAATAGATGCTGACAAAGCATTCTGAGGGGCAAGAAATTCAGTGCTTTTGAGCATGGAGGTTGAGGCAAGGTGAGAAGGACGTAAAACTGAAGGTGTGGGCAAGGTTGGGTTGTTTAAATGCTACGGAGACTATAATCTCGAAGAAAAATTACCAAGTGGCTATTAGGGAAGATGGTAATTCTAGAATCCCAAACAGTCCTGTCGGTCACTAAATTAGATATCCCCTCCACCACAGCCCTCCAATTCTTCAGTCTAAATCAGGTCTGCCCATCAATCTCTTTCATGGTACCTTATTCTTTTCTTTCATAGCACTGGCCACATTTTGAGATTATGGAATATATTTATTTGTTTACTTACCAGATTATGAACTACCAGAGGGCAGGGACCTTGTCCAATTTGTTTAAAATTACCTATGCAGGGGCCAGCCCAGTGGCATAGTGGTTAAGTTCACATGCTCCACTTCAGTGGCCTAGGGTTTGCGGGTTCAGATCCCCAATGCAGACCTACACATCACTCGTCAAGCCATCCTGTGATGGCGTCCCACATATAAAACAGAGGAAGATTGGCATAGATGTTAGCTCAGGGATAATCTTCCTCATCAAAAAATTAAAAATAAAAAAACGTATTATCCAGTGTCTAGCACAATGCTGGAACTAAGTAGGGGATCAATAAATACTGGTTGAAGCAATGGGTGAGTAACAAATATGAATTTTTCTAAGTCTGCTATCCCTATACCAATTTCTCCTTGCTAGAAATACTTTAGGAAAGTCCATGTGAAGGAGCCTATAGGACAGCCATCTCTAGCACTTGTCCAATTGCCCAATTCACACGAAAGGGGGCCCTTTAACTCAAGTGGCAGATGTGTGAAGAGATGGCCTTCTTTCCTCCTGACTCCTGGGTGCTCTGGACCCAAACCCATGTGATGCCAGGTGACAAGGCAGGGTTGGCTGCATCCCAAGATAGAGAGATGTGCAAAGAAGTGTTGCATATTTTTCTTAACACATCAACTCAAGGCCTCTTAGCTGGAGATGAAGAGGTTTGAGTGTTGGGGGTAATAAATGACAGAAACATCTTCTTAAATTTTTACTAAACCCAAGGCCGTTTGTCATAGAGCATCATCTGAAAGACGTGTTAGTTACAAGAAGGCAATGTGTGATTCAATTTGGCAGGCGTTTGGATGTTGTAAGCACTCGAATTAAATCTTGTGCTAGCTACATCATTAGCCACCGAAGGGACGTGGTGATGCCCCTGCTGTTTGGCTCTGGCCTATCCATATCAAGTATCCCCTTGCCACACCATAGTGACAAGTTTTTCACTTTAAAACCATACGACAAATCCAGAACATTTCTCTCTTGTATCCAGCTTTGAAAATCATGTTCAATTTGCTTCAATAGGAAAAGGGAAGCAGGCTCCATAGAAGTACGAGATATGACTATCCAGACTCCTTTGAAATGCTCACCTCACTGTGAACAGAACCCGCTCTTCTAAGTCTTTTTTCAGCTCACATAACCTATCCACTTGTGTAACCTATCCACTGCATTTTCCTCCCCTTAAATGCAGAAATCCACTTTCATTAAAAATATTTAATGTTTGATATTATATGTGTGATGAAGTGAAAGATAAACCACTTAATCATGGAGAGATAATACTCATTCAAATAAAAACACATCTGGAGGGGCTGGCGCAGTGGTGTAGTGGTTAAGTTCATGTGCTCCACTTCGGTGGCCCGGGGTTCGCCGGTTCAGATCCCAGCAGGACCTACGCACTACTCATCAAGCCATGCTGTGGCAGGTGTCCCACATATAAAATAAAGGAAGGTGGGAACAGATGTTAGCTCAGGGCCAATCTTCCTCAAAAAAAAAAACATGAAGAAAGAAAATTAAAAAACACTTCTGGAAGCCTGGGTTTCGTGATGACTCAGAGTATTTTAGGTCTAATCCTTGAATATTCACAATGTCTCCTTTCCTTCACTTGTTGGAGAAAGACAAAGTCCTCTCGTTGTTGGGTATTTGAAACAAAACGTAATATTAATTTAAAATGAGCAAACTTTCAATATTGAGCAAAGAGTTTGGGGAAGAGCCTTATATTTGAAACCTGTGATAGTCCTTAAATATTGCTGCTTTTAAGAGGCATCCCACAAAGGTTTCTTTTAAGAGGACTCTTAGAATTTCAGGGGAATTAGCTTTGGCTCTCATAGACCTTGGTTAAGTTTGACGCTCTCTGAAGATACAGTGGCGAAAAAACAACCAGATTTGGGAACGAAAATTCCTAAAATTGTTTAAAACAATGCTAATTGGTGCCTATAGAGGTCAGTGGGGAGAACATCATCACCAATGATGAGCCAAACCAAAAAACTGGAAGCAAGATTCTACTGATGCAAACCCTATCCTGGGCCAGAGACTGTTGTGAGATTTAAGTACTAAAGAAAAAGTAGTTGCTTTATCAGGCAGTCATTAGTGATGGATGTTACTTTAGTCATTTGCAAAAATACTGTGGCTCCTTATGTAGTAAACTGAACAACTGATAGTGATTTGGGCACCAAGAGAAGAAAGTCCACTAAGGGAACCTTTCAAAAGCAGGCACTTTTCTCGAGGATTCTCAGACTACATCTTCATCCACAGGGCTCAAATGATCCATCACTGCCCTGGAGCCTGCACAAAAAGAGTAAAACATCCAGTACCAGGGCTTATTTGCAGAAGAAGAAGAAGCCTGAGACACCAGATGCATCTCATTAGGAGGTTAACCAGTTAGTCCACACTTTCCTTGCATTGCCATTAATTACAAGGTATATTTCAATACAATACATGGAGATTTTTACTTTATTCTTCCCTTCTGAAGAGCTGCTGGTTTAAGGACTAACTCAACCTGTTGAGAAGGAAAGAGGCCAAAACTAGAGACTGGCTTCGGGCAGAAAGGTATTAGGGATTCTGCAGTTTCTGCTTTACAAGAGGTTAAAAAAGTGGCCGGGAGGTTTTTACTCTCATACTCTGTGAACTCAGCTGGGTGGTTCTCCCGAGCTTGGACCCTTACACCCTCCACAATAGTTAGAATACTTGGAGAGAAGAGAAAGATGCCAGCACAGTTACGAAGGCAGGTGGGATTGTGAGGGACACTCGGCGAGGGCAGAGCAATTAACTCCCTTCCTTAACTGAAGAGAACCGATCTCTCTTGATCTCAAGCAGACTTCAGCCAGTGGCCAGGAGTCTTTACAGTGAGTGAAATAGAGTGATGCCACAATACCAAAGGGGAGACCCGCCCTGGTCCAGTGTTCATAGGGAGAGAAGTTTCGTAATGAGGCCTGCAGATAAAGGACTGAGATCCTTTACAGTGGAGGGAAGTGCAAATGGGGTGCGTCTGAGCTGATCTCTCGGAGCCACTTCACCTCTGAACAGGTTCGGAGCTTTCAAGCCCCTTGAAGTTTTAAAAAGGCACTGATTTCAGCCTGGGATGTTTGCTGCACTGTGCTCAGCTGGAATGAATCGAAGGGGAGGAAAAGGAGCTTCTTTCTTGCATTCAGAAAGCAGAGGCCAATTGAATGGCTTCTACTCAAACTGATTGCGTTTGTAGTTTTTGAAAAAAAAAAGAAAAGCTAAGAAGTTTAAATCCTATTCACTAAGTTCACAAAAACAAAACCCCATCACAGAAGGACTCCGAGAAGTGCACACATACTGACAGGAGATGGACAATTTAAACAAGCTTTATTAAATAAGTCCCTTTCAAACCGGATTCTTAGTATAATTCAGTAGCTCATACTTCTCTGCCTTATTTTAAGGGCTTTCTTTACTGTAGGCTACTTTCAACAGAATGTTCTGCAGAATTTTGTAAGTTTACAAGGGTTTATTGATTCCTTGAGTTAAAAATAAAATTTTTTTTAATTTTCTCTTTAAAGAATAAATTATATTTCTGTATCTCCCCTCTACTTGTCCATTGCTATATGCCCCATAAAATGGAAGCTAACAGAACTGTTGAAAAGTGAAATCTGGTTATTTTTATTTGCTCATCCTGCTCAGCTGATGCCTGCATTGGTCCAGATGCACAGAACACCGACAGGGGCTCTTCCTTGTCTCTCTTTCGCTTACTTATCCTTTCTTTATGCAAAATGTTACAAATTTATCCATTCACTTAATTGAAGTAATGCTTTAAAGCTTATTCAGCTACCTGCATCTCCTTTACGTCTGTCTGCTTTAGCTTTCTCAGTCTTGGTCTGAAGACCTCTAGAGGTCAGGAAATGGGATATTACCTCACTTTGTGCAAGACCTGGGAGAGCACCATCTATGGCCCTCAGCTTAACAAATGCTTTTAAATGACGATGATGACAGTGATGAGCAGATGCATTTCACTGGTACGAGGAACCTTGCAAAGAGCGGGTCAAATGTGCATGATATTGTCTGTTGGAATTTACATTTAAGGTGATGCACTGGCTGGTTCAGGCCACCGAGGCACTCTATGGTGTCTAGGCACTGGACTGCATTGAGTTAAGGAATGTGAAAGTGCCATTAGGCTGCTTAATTAATGTACAGAGAAGTTTCCAGTTTTATCTTATTTTTTAAGCCATATAAAATACACTGGGCACAGAATGGCACTTGATAATATTTGTCAATATATTAGAGGTTTATATTTTGTAAATTACACTTGAACAGATTTTTGCAGTCAACAATTCATGATGTGCACAGATGCAGTTTTTCATTTTTATCTCCATTTTACAGATTAGGAAAATTGCTTCCAAAAAACTGAATGAAGTTGGAAGCGTCTCATGCTAAAATCATCCAGTAAGGTGAGCTTAGAGCTCACATTCCATAAACACTAAGCCACTAGTTAAATTATTGAATAGCAACCATGGTACTAGGTTGCTTTAAGTTTCTATTCCCATCATCTTTACATTCTATTTAGATAATGCTAATATCTCACAAGCATTTTCTTAGCACAGGAAGTGAGCTGCCTTGAAGAAAATAGAATAACTCTCCATAAACAGTGGTATATGTACTGTGGGAGTGGATATGTCCCCTGAAAGATGCTTCAGGAAATGTCTTTAAGTAAATAATGAATGGCTGGTGAAAATCCGAGTTGTTAAAATACTTAAGCTACTGAAAGATGAATAATACAGGGATATAGGAGGTACATAAACAGATCCCTGTCTGAGCCAACTTGGCTTTCTTTTTCGAAATGTGTGAGAATTGATTGCCAGTGTAAGTTGTTGCTGCTGCTTCTCTCCTTCTCTACCTTGTCTTATTACTCCTCTTCCTTCTTCATATCATTATTATTAAAATGGTTGAATTTCAAAACGAGGTTTGGAAGAAAGTTCAGATGTCTGCTTCTCTCGATCCACCTTACCAAAATACTTCTGCCTAGAGCGCTCATCTGGCTCAAACAAGTGGAAGTTCACTGTGTTCCTCTTCCAGGAAAATGGTGAAGTTTGTTTCATGGGTTTCTGTTTTTTCAGTCCTTTCTTTTTTTTCTGCTGATTAGTCCAACTCCCCAACTCTTTAATTGCCCCAGTTAATTTTTACTTTTTGATTAAGGTCATTGGACAAGAGTAAAATCTCTGGTACTAAACATTTTACCTCAACTAGGTGCTTAAATTTATTTTCTCTCTGGTGACAGAATAATTATTTCTGCTACTCCTCTACATGCCAATAAGCAGCACAAAGTTCTGTCTTTGGGCTGGAGGTAAGAGAGGGCAGTGGAAATAAAACAACATGTTTGGTCTTGAATGTAAGTTAGATTTAACTTTCAGGCAAAACAGATGTGTGTTTGTTGAGAGAGGATAGATCAACTGGGACCCTCTAAGATGTCTATCTACACTGGGGGCTCCCTGCTCCCCTGGAGAGGGTGAATCAACCAACCTTAGGTTGGTTCCACCAACCTATTGGAGGATGTGAATTTGGCAGGCTCCTCTTTATCTTTCTGTGAATTATGAGTTTCTTTCAGCTGGCCTAGGAAGTCAGATGGAAAGCCAACTCTGTGTCATGGGGTACCTTGATTAACGTAAGGTAAAAGAAGGTAACTGTGATCATAGTAAGGAAGACAGCAGGGAAATTCCTATGTCAAATTGTCTTTCAAACCAACCGGATTAGAAATATCTGATCAAATAATGATAAATATACAAGAAGTTCTGCACGTCATGGTCAACCTGAATGTAAGAAAATTCTTTTAATCCCAATGGCATTTACCCAAGAAGTCTGAAAGAATTGAAAAGGACTTTAGTCTGGAGAAATGATAGCTGACACTTGATTGGAGATGATAAAATCATACAGGGAAGATTCCCATTAATAATGAAAGAAAAGAAAAAGAAAAATTCCCTTCCAACATTCTCTGCCCCTAGTGAATGACTGTACTTTGAGGCATTAAATTTATCTTCATGCTCTCTTTGAGATTTTGGTGGAGGGCTGATGGGAGTTATCTAATTTATCTCACTGGATGGCTTCCCATCTAAAACAAGCTTCACATTAAGGCTCTTTTTCATCTATCTTTTTAAAAATAATCATTTATATTTTTTTAGCAAAGGAACATGTGCACCTAGTTTAAAAAATCAAATGTACTTCTGGGTTTAGATGACAGATTTAAATTATTTTTAAACACTTTTTCCCCTAATACCTAAGAAAAAGCATAACTACATCCTAAAAATCTATTCCTGGATTATTGCAACAGCTTTCTAATTGGTTTCCCTGCTTTTACCCTTGTCTACCTACACTCTGCCCTCAACAAAACAGCTAACTTAATCCTTTTAAAATGTTACACCATGCCTTGGCTAAAACAGTGAAACTCAGAGTAAAACTCTTTCAATGGCCTACAAAACCGTGCCTCTCTGGCCCACCATTAGCTCCCTGATCTTAGCACATACAACTTTTTCTCTCTCCGCCTCTATTTCAGCCACACTGACTTCCTTACTGTTTGCTGTTTCTCAAACACATCTGGTGTGCTCTCACCTTAGGGCCTTTGCAATGGCTGTTCCCTCTGGCTCTAACACTCTTTTCCTAGAGATCTGCAAGGCTCGTTCTTTCAATTCATTGCTCAAATATCACCTTCTAAATGAGGCCTTCCACGACTGCCTTGTTTAAAACTGAAATTCGGCCTTTCCACTTTTCCACCCCGGTGTCCCCCATCTTCCTTGTGCTGCTCTGGTTTCCCTTTTTTCCCACAGCACCTGTCACGTCTGTCATACTATGTCACTACGTAATTTATTACCTTATTGTGTTTCTTGTCTCCTCCTTCTCCCTCACTGGGTCCACCCCCAACAAGCTCCACAGGGTTTTTTGGCCTATTTTGTTCAGAGAGATATCCAACAGCCTGGTGCCTGGCACATAGTTGTTTAATAAATATTTGTTGAATAAATGAATAAAATACATAGTAATTTCTCTTTTGCAAAAAAACCCGAACAGTTAGATTGAAAAGGTGCACAATATTGCAGGAGTTTTGGAATGGAATACTCAACATGGATATCTAGCCTAGTTAAGGCGTTAAACTTCAAGGATTAAAAAAAAATCCTTTAGGTATAGAGGTAGATAAAGCAAATCACTATGGTTTAAAAGGGAGTCAGATGTCAAACTTCTTCACAGTTTAACATTCGATGTTAGATGATGATGGAATTATTTCTACAAAGCTTTGAAAGAACAAAAGAAAACTCAGATATCAATAGAGAAAAAGGCAACAAGCAGACATTCTCAAACCTGAAAGAACCCATGGAATATGGCACTCTTGAATCCTTCATGAAAAAAATGCTTGACAATGAATTCTAGCTAATTAAGAGATAAATCAAGATAAAGAACTTGGGAATCGAGAAGCTGTGATAAAAAGGACTGATGGTGTTTGAATCTATTTAAATATAGAATTAAGGACTAAACAACTGAGGGATTATTGCTACAGAACAACATGTGAATGTTATTAATCAGAATAATGTAAAATTAGTAGTATAAAGATAATTGGAAAGTATGGTGAGGGGAGATATTTCCTATTTTTTAGGCGAGAGACTACTGATATTGTCTAGTACTGAAATATATAATAAAACATGAATGACTCCAACTCATTATTTTTCATATCCACTCCACCAACCATTTCAAGCTTAGAGAGTTCTAAATCTTATGGTGGGAAGCCATTTATTTGAAAATCAAGAATTCCTTTAATTTTGCTTCAGTTTCTCTTTTTACTATTAAAGTAAAATTACACACTTTATCATTAAAAATGGTATCTGTTTATGACCCCACTTTAACAAAAAGCAATGTGATCTATCTATCTATGTATCATCATCATCATCTACCTAGCTTTTATCTCCATCCTTATCTTTTACAGCAATACAACAAGATCTGGAATTGTGTTCATATAATGTTAACAGCAGTAATTTTTGGATGATTAGAATTTGAAAGTGGCTTTTTATTTACTTCTTTGCACACTTCTGCATTGTTTAATTACTTTTAATGAGCATCATCTTTTTTTAACAAAACAATTGAGGGAAATTTTAAAATTTACTACCTACCTAAAAAAGAAACTGGAAGAAAATATGTCTATATATTAACAGTAATTAATACATGTATAATAATATGGATGATTGTTTCTTCCATCTTTATACTTTTCTGTATTTTTTAAATTAAAAAAAAAACCCAGTGTCCTGCCACGATCCTCTTTTTCTTGTAGTTTCACTCCAGAGATTCAATGACTTGTAACTCTTTCAGATGTTTCTTCTGATTTTTATATAATTGTATTTAAACTTGTGCTACTTTTTTGATTTTAGACATTATCTATTTATTTCCCAATTTTGCAGCAGAAACTTCACCTTCTGTACATCTTTTCTCCCCAAACTTTACCATAATGTTCTCTTTTACCTTCTTCTACTATAGTTATATTGCAATTTAATTTTGTTAAAACTTAGTGTTTATGTCATAAAGGCCATACAAATGTTATGTTGACTACGCAAATGTTATGTTTGGGCCATTGAAATGCTATGATTGGCAAACCCCCCATGACCTTTTGTTTTTCCTGGAGTTAATAATTGTTTCATTTAAAAATTTTTTTAATTTTCTATATACCCATTTCTATTTTCCTGAATGTTTTATTTTACTTTATTAATTTATTTTTTGTGAGGAAGATTGTCCCTGAGCTAACGTCTGTGTCAATCTTCCTCTAGTTTGTATGTGGGAAGCCATCACAGCATGGCTTGATGAGCAGTTTGTAGGTCCATGCCTGGGATCTGAACCTGTGGAACCCCAGGCTGCCAAAGTGCAGTGCATGAATTTAACTACTACACCACTGGGCAAGCTACCTGAATGTTTTAATTGATTAATCAAATGCCTAGCAATAATTCTTCCAAAATGCTCAAACATTTTATTTATCAGTTATATCTCTTTTCCCTTGTCTTACTTATTTAATTATTGTTTTTTTTTTTAATTAGAAGCCTCTACTCCTTAGTCCTCTAATATCTTGCTCCAAGCCAGACTGTTCTCTGAAAATTCCCTTCACTGTTCTCCTGTGTTATATCCCTTTTTCCTGGCTCATGTATCTCTCTTTCTTGGAGCACTCTTGAATTTTAGAGTACTTACTTCAGTTGCTTCCTGGAAAAAAGAAAAACTTTTTGAGAGCTTACATGCTTGAAATTGCCTTTAGTCTGCCCTCATAATTGCTTAGTAGTTCGATTGGGCATGAAATTCTAGAATGAAAATAATTTGATTCAGAATTCTGAGGGAAATATTCCGATGTCTTCTAGCTTCCAATGGTGATATTGAAAGTCAGATGTGAGTCAGATGATTGATCCTTTATTAACGACCAGTCGTACCTCTCCAAAAGATCTTAGGATTGTCTCTTTGTTCTCATTCTTTTGAAATTGTGTAATGATATGCCATGGTGTGGGTTCTTTGTGATCCTGAGAACTGGGCATTTAATGGGGCTTTTTAATTGTGATGTCCATGTCTTTCCATTTGGAGAAACTTGTATTTTTCCTTCATTCATCTTCTCTCTCTTGCTAGAACTTCTAGTTTACAATGTCAGACTCCCTGAGTTGATTATCTTCATTTTTTCTTATTTTCCCTCTTTACCTGCACAGTTCTTTTTGTGTGTGTGTGTTAATTCTACACTCTGCAGCATTTTGTCAACATTATCTTCCATCCATTCAATTGAATTTCTAATCTCTTCCATACATTTAATTTTCGAAATCACATTCATATTCTTTGGTTTTTCCTATAAAAATATCCTATTCTCAGTTCATAAATGCATATTTATTCTTTTTCGTTTCTGTATATCAATTATAAGTTTTAAAATGTTTTCTTCTTTCTGTGGTGTCTCTGGTTCTTCTGAATTGCTCTTTTCTGTGTTTTGGTCCTTTTATTTCATTTGAGAGGCTTTCTCAAATGTTTGGTGATCCTTGGCTTTCTTAAATATTTAAAACTGAGGCTCAAAAAGCTGATAAGAGATTACAGATGTGGAAGTGAGCTTGTTTTTTTAAATGTAGGGTAATCAGCTGGTGAGTAGCTTTTTTCATATGGAAGCCCCAAATATAAGTATCTGTAGTCCTCTTTCTCAGGCTCCTCATCCTCAGGCTTCTCCAGAGAGAACTGTTTTAATCCCTTGAATAGATGGTTGTATACACCCAGCTGCTTGACAGAATAGTGAGAAGGAAGGGGGCTGGGACCTTATCTTTTGGGATGCATACTTTCATGTGCTCCTTTAGTTTATCCTCTGATGCTTCATCTCTGCCTTCAACTATGCTTGGCATTTCTGAGTCCAGACCATCTGAGGTGCAATTTCTCTAGATAATATACTTCCAGCCTCCTGCAGGATGGGAGAGGAGTCTGGCTGCTCAGGAACCCTGAAGTCTACATTGTTCATCATACAGATCTCTATCTATCCTCTTATCTTCACCTTTCCTCAGTATCTGGTCCTCTAAATTCTCAGATTTTCTGGGTTTAGTGGAGGAAAATCTTCTTGCTTCTCATAGACGTTTCTCTCTTCAGCTCAAGGTTTGACCACCACCTACTCAGCTGTCATTTTCCAGTCTTCCATCTGGTTTCTATCCTCCAAAATTTGTTGACATCTAGTCCCCTGTTGTCTTCTTTCCCACTATCTTTTTTACTCACGTGTTTAGTATTTATTCTTGTCCTTTCATTCTAGTAATATTTCAGAAGGGACTTCAAACTATTTTATAAACCAGAAGGTACCCATATGTATTAACTTAAAAGTGATTTACTGACCTTCTATTACATTTGAGGACACTTAAAATTAGAGCACAGTTAAAATACGATAAAAAAAAATTAATGTGTTTAAAGATTAGACCAAAGAAGTGAAAAGGAAGAAGAAGGGCGAAACTTGAAGCTTATCTGACTGAAGAAGGCTGTGGAAGTTGACCCAACAACTTGGTTGCAGGCTGTTGGTGACCACTGCAGAGGCAAAAGGCCACCATCACCATTTGCACATCTTTCATCGTACGAAAGAAGGAAGAACATTTTATCACCAGGAGGTAAAACAAGAGGCAAAACACTCCCAGCCCGGAACTTTGAGAGTAATTTGTTTACATCCAATCCCGTCATCATTTGACTGGTAGAATGATCTTTCATTCCCACAAATCCGATTATACCATTCTTTGGTTTAAAGCCTCTGTGGTTCCCGCACCTTTGACATGAAATCTAAGCAGCATGTGCTCCCTGTAAATTCTCATGCCTACATCTCTAGCTTCATCTCCTGCTTCTTCGCTGGACATGCCACATGTCCATGTGCAATCACACTAGACCCTGCTGTGCCTGAATGAACATACCTTTCCTTCCCTCAGCTTATCCACTTGGTTAAATCTTCACCATGTAAGGCTCACTCAAGCATCCCCTCCTCCGAGGGTCTTCCCTTGCTCCTGCTTCTCCCAGGTTGGTCTGTGTGCTGCTTCTCACTGCTTCCCTGGCACGTTGGCCATCCTTTATCACAGCACTTGTTGCACTCTATTGGAACTCTCAGTTTACTCCTCTCTGTCTCTTTCCACTTAGTCCATGAACTGATGACAAACAGGGATTATGTTTATTCATCTTAGGGTCCCTTGTCTACCACATTTCCTCCCGGCACATTGTAGGCATTTAATAAATATATTTGAATAAATGAACAATAAATGGGATCTAAGTACATAGCTTTCTCCAGTCTTACTACATGGATAAAGCTTGGAAGATCTTTAGGCTTGAATAGGTCACAATGCACAGAGAAACCATCTCAAATATCAGCTGTTTCAGACAGAACTTGGAGAGCAACCAAACAGCAGAGAATTGCAGGCTGAGGTTGCCAGTGAGAACCTGAAAAGAACGTATTCAGCATTGTTGGCTGAAAGCAGGGCCATAGGCTCAAGATGCCGGCTGATGTTTTATTGTGGGAACCTAGGGCCTTCCTAGATTCCGTGACTGATTGAGGCCTACACAACTCATGTCTGCACAACTGCTTCTTGCTCTTTCCATCCTCCAGAATCTCCAAGCTGCCAGACTCTTGGCTCCGCCTGCCACCCAGCACACCCACCCCCGCAACGGTGGCAGCGACTAGCTATCCTGCTACCCCTTCTCAGATTCTCTATTTCTCCCCTTTGAATCAACAACTATTTTTTTTGTCATACTTGCTTCAGATATTTTCCTGAAGACAGAAAATATTTCAGATGTGTCAGAAGCTCTGTCTGCAGCTGTCCCAAATCCCATCTCCCTTTCTTCCTCTACCCACCCAAGAATCCATTCAAAACAATGGTAGTACTTTTACAGATAGATAAGGTAGCAGGGAATCAGCTCAAGGAAAAGTTTCTGTTCAACAGCACCAGACAGAGGGAACTAGGTGACTATCACTAGAACACCACTAGTTAAGATGGAGCTGATTTATGAGTGTGGGTTTGTACCTTAGGCCTGTCATATTTTTTCACCTTTATGTTAGTTAATTGCAGAGTAACATAAATTAACTTTAGAACACAAGCAAAAATGGGAACTTTATTTATGAATTTCTTGGATTTCTTTACCTCAAGCCAAACAACTAAATTGCTACTTAGCATAAATTATTTATGGGCCCTGGCTTAGTACCATCCAGCACCAGCCCCCGGAGGTATGGGACATATAAAAGATTTAAAGCATTGCTGCGACAGTGTTCAGGCCGCCACGGAGCCGTGTTTCTTTCCAGAAGGGTCCACTTTATTTTGTTGTAAATAAATAGAGGCTGGATTTCCAGGGAGGAAAGTTAGCTTCCAGCAGGACTGTGGTGGTGGTGCTTTGCATATGTTAATTACACAACCCTTTTATGACAGATAGACACAGTGTTTGCATAGATATTTCTCAAAAGACCCATACACCAAAATGGATCTTTTCATTTCCTGCGTGGAGTAGTTTCTCCCATTGGATCACACTTCAAGATCTGATTTTCAAAGCTTGCTATCCCAACAAGCCAATAAAAAAATAGTCCTCTTATTACAACTCTAGCAGGAACAAATGCACATCTTCTGCAATCTTCATTCCGTTTTCTTTAAAATTCAAGCTCGACAATGCCACACTGACACCTGTGACAAACTCATTGTCACTTTCTAGGTTGTCCTTCTATAGCTCTAACCTCAGCATGTCACCCTTTGCTCCAAATTACTCTTGCGTACCTTGTTTCCCAGACACAGTCTGTTTCTAAGACAGGTTGTTGCCTTCTTTTTCTTTAGGTCAGACATATTTCATTTGGTTCACACAGTGTTTAGATCAGAAAATTTCACATAAATGTGTAAATTTCCAGCTTTTCCTTCAATTTCCAGAATTAGAAGATAGAGCAATTTTTAGGTCATCTTTTCCACTGGGTAGCTGTTGGCTTAAGCTGAGTAGTTCCTGCCTCTTCTCCACTCTCCAGTTTGCCACAGTCCCAACTACTCCCTAATATCCACACTCAGCCTACTTCACCCAGTTAAGTTTTAGGTTACCTCTCTTCCCATAAGGGCATTTGCATACTTGAACCCTGATTTAGGCCATGCCTTGGCTGATACATTTATAACTTTTATGTTTATCTTGGGTGACAATATATATTATAAATTAGTAAATCCAAAATAAAAGAAGATCTGGTCAGCAATGGACCCATAGATGTGACTACCATTTATTAGAGTGCAAATATACAAATATATTTCCACCTAAAGGAAACATAGATTAGGCAGATTTGCTTATTTTTCTTTTGGAAACCACGGTGTATGTAACCACATTCCTTAAACAGAAGAAAATGCCACCATATCATTAGTTTTCCTAAATCCTTGATATAGTATTTGAAATGTCACTTTGGCTTAATGATTTGCCCAAGCTAATACCAGTTAGGCTATGTTCTCCTTCAGACATTTCAAGCAGTGGCAGGCCCTGGGCCCATGCTGTCTGATCTTCATTGACTCACTCTCCCCGGATTCCAGCTCCGACAGTGTGTCCTTCATCCTCCCAAGCATCACCACTGGGGTTCTCTTCTCGGCCTTGAATTTCGTTGCATCCCTTCTCTCCTTTAACATTGTCACTGGTTTCTTCCTGAGTTTTGTATCAGAATTACATCCTAAGTGTCACCCACAAAGACTTGACCAGCTTAACCTGGAAAGTTGAACTCTGTTCTCCTGCCTACCCTTCTGTTTGAAGGGGAATTGGAAGCAGAGGAGAGGGGAATGCGTGGGGACTTTGGAATCAGAGAGGCCCGCATTCCCCATCTGACCCTGCCTGTATTGGACCTGCCTTGGCCTCAGCTCTCTTATCTGTAAAACGGGGAAAATAGCATCTATCTTACAGAGTTCTTAGAAATATAATTGCTAATATGTATTTTAAAGACATCAGTGAATTGTTCCTTTGGGTCTGTGTTCCGTACTACAAATCCTCTTGTTCTACTTTCCTGCCTCAGCTCACCATACTTTTCTTGTCTTCATTTGCTGGTGAAAAGAGAGTGAAGAAGTCCTTTCTTCCTCTCTTCATCTTTCTTTCATCATCTTTCTTTCACCATCTATGATGAAGGATCAGTTGTGCCTACCAATGCCTTGACTTTGTTCCATCTGAGCTCCACACACCAGGGAAAATAGAAAGAAGCTTCTGCAGAGGTGGGTTCCAGCAGAGCCTGGGCCGAGGCCAGAGAGACCATCCTCCTTCAAGAACACAGAGTGGCCCTCCCTGTGAGGCTGAGAAAGCTGTTTCCCACCTCCCTTATCGCTCACCCTCGAGGAAAGGAGAGTAGGACTCACTATGAGTGATCACTCCCAAACTGGCTATATTGCATATTTTTATAGCCAGATTGTATATAGAGGTATTATAATAGATAATCTGAGTGTGTTGTACATATTCTATGTAAAACATAAAAGGTTGCTGCCTCTGTCTCATACGCAGTTAAAGAGTTCATTTTAATATTCAGTGCTCCTAACAGTTACCTAAATCTCAAAAGGTAAGCAGGAAATACCATAGAAAAGACCCAAAGTCTAAAACAAATGTTATTGATATAATCTGGAATTTGCCTCCCCCACAAACACCCTGAACACCCCAACTCTCATCCTTCTAGCTTCTAGAGAGCACCAACAGTGTACACCATTTTCTCCTTTAAGGCTCAGTGACATACTTGTGAATTGGAAGTTAAGAAATAATACGGGGAATAGCCACACTCTCATATATTCATAAATGATTTTTTAAAAAACTCTACCTTTTGTATTATTTTTTAAAAATTTTCAATATTTGTTGTGAATTTTGAAAACTATAATCTAAACTATAATGCATTAAGCAATACTCATCACCCAGTCAATCTCATGACTCCTGGGTCTAGGGTAAGTCAGTTTGTGATGGCACCTCGGGGCTGCTGCCTCCAGCAGCTGGTATGCTGGGCAATTCTTTGGCAAACTTGCTAAATTCACTGGCTGGCACGGCTACAGGCTAAGCTATTCATTTTAGTATCGGATGATTCCTTAGTAAAATGAATAGACTCCCCTGTAGCAGAGATTGGATCACTCAGATTGTTCGTTTAAGCTTTAAAGGTCAGAAAACGCTGGGACCTTTTTTCTGTATTAATCACAATGAGTGTTAAGGACTGAGTGTTTAAGTTCCCACAAAATTCTTATGTTGAAGCTCTAACTGTGATGTGATGGTATTAGGAGGTGGGGCCTTTGGACGTAATTAGGTTCAGATGAGGTCATGTGGGTGAAGCCCCCATGATGAGATTAGTTTCCCTCTTGCAAGAGGAAGAGACTGGAGTTCTCTCTCTCTCCAATGTGAAGATACAGCAAGAACTGTCCACAAGCCTGGAAGAAGCCTCTCACCGGAACTCGACCGTGTTAACACCCTCATCTTGGACTTCCCAGCCTGTAGAACGGTGAGAGCTAGACGTGTGTTGTTTAAGCCACCCGGTCTATGGTATTTTGTCATAGCAGCCCCAGTTGACTAAGACAATGAGTGTTGCCGTATCTTTTGCCTGTGTGTGCCTGTGTGTGTCTGTGGGTGTGCAAGTGTGTGTGTATGTGGGGAGATTCTGGCCTGCTGGGCAATTGGGAACTCTCGGTCTACTTTTCTACTGGTATGAAACTGTGGTTTCTGGAAGAAGCGCTCTTCTTGTGCTGAGTTGCAGAGTAGAGCCAAAGAATGAGCAACAAGAGAAATGCTGGGTAGCAGAATACTTTAAAAAAAGAAAAAAAAGCAGCTCTTTCCTCTTGATTCAATGAATAATTAACCCTTAGAGATAACCAGGATTGCCGAAAACTTGCCTGAATTCTTCAAGCTCACAGTATAGAACAGGCCTCAGTTTCTTTCAGCTTCTTTTAATGGATGGCTGTTCCTCTGCTTAGAACCACAGTGAGGCCGCTATAATTGGTCTGAACTCAATTTTAGTGGGAGATTGTGGGCAGGCAGGTGAAGAAAGAACATAGTTAAGTGAAGTTTTTCAAAATGCACGGTTTTCTGCTACAAAAGCAATTTCAAATGCTCCACCCCTCCAAACCGCCCACCCACCCCCCATCCTTGACTGAAAATGTGTGAACTTTGCATTTAAACTTTGTATGTGCCTAGTGCACAGTATGGAGAGCTCTCCTGGGTAATTTGGGGAAATATATGTATTAAAAATGGAGTGATGAAAAATTGAAAATTGCTTTTGAACATCCATGGTAGTAAAACCCATATATAGCTATTTTCCTGACTATTTTAATATGGAATTTTTGCATGAGCATTAAGTAGCCGTGCCTTTTAGCTTCTGAGAAGAGATAAATCATGCCTTCTGTGTATAGTTATTTTATTTTTGCACATAAGTGCCAGTTCCTTATAATTTGGGCTCTGACTTCTAGTCTTCTTTTTTGTTATTTAAAAAGCAAAAAAAAAAAAAAAAGAAAAAAGGTTCTTAAATGCCTTTTAAAGGGTGTTGGTATTTTAAAAATCTTACATATGAAGAAAGCTAGTGGTGAGTCTCGATTTCAGATGAAATCAGTCCTATGTAGTCATTATGGGATTTGAATTGTGGGGAGGAGGGAGCTGGGAAATGCACTTTCTCTGCCACGGTTCCCTCTTAGGTACCACAGGAGACATGCCTCCCTATTATTCGCCTTTATTCTTCATTTGGGTCAAACTTACGTTTGCACGTGACCTTCATATTGAGAGATGGCCCTCAAAAGGGACCTTTCTCCCCATCCCCAGACACACTCCATCCTTTTGCCCACACAGGGACAGGCATGTGCCTGGGAAGCCCCTTCAGAAGACTAAAGTAATTTGAAAGGGAGACTTGAAGATTTGCCTTCCAATAGCCTGGTTAGCTCTTCTTTCAAGGTTCGTTCTTTCTGCCTTTGTGCATTTATGCGAGTCTTTCTTTTTTCTTCCAGAGGTCATTAAAAAAAAAAAAACAGTGGAGAAAATCAGAAAAAAAATACCAGTTTCAATGACAATTTTAACCATGTAATATTATATACTTTCAACTTCAGACTTTTCTGAAATTACCTTGGTATATAAGATCTCTAAAATCAATGGGCCAACTTACATCAGCTTTCATAATTGTTTTGGCCCCTCTTTTTGGAAAGGGGATGGGAAGCAGAAGTAACAAGTTACCAGAAACAGTAGAGTAGGCCCTCAGGAGCTTATCTCACACTCTGACTGGAGAGTAGACGGGAGAGGAGTGAGGAAGAGGGATGATTTCTCTGGGCGAGGGAAAATCTGGGGTGGGTGGAAGAAGTAGGGGCGCCATGAGAAGGAGGCAATGTGGTATGGGGGGAGAGCACTGGATCTAGAGTCAAAAGACTACTGCCTCAGCCTGTGCTCTCCTGTTTACTGGTGGCATAAGCTGGGGTTGTCACTTGGTCTTTGCATTCTGTGTCCTCTTCTAGATTACTTCACGACAAGCTTCTCATCTATCAGAGACTGCTGTTGTTTCCAGCGTATGGTGAAGTATACAACACTAATGAACCCAGCTGTTTGTTTGTCTAGGCTAGGATATCCTTGGGATCTCAAGTGATTGAGGCCAGAGCTGATTCTTTTCAGAGAAGCCTGAGTCCTTCTAAGCATCAGGGTTTGCTCAACTAAGTCTGTTGGAAATTTTGGGGCCAGGTAATCCCATCCTGCCTTATTGCCCTGACAGCCCTGTTGCTGTCCTTTGGCCATCTGTCCACTACCACAAACTGACTCTCCCCAGGAGGCTATGCTTCCTCTCTGGCAGAGGCTGCTTATATACCTACACTCAGTGTTGAGTTGGGAGGTAAGGTCTGTGAACTCCTCATTCTCCATGGTTGCTTTGAGGGTATTATGTTTCTAACCTTGGGCAAAACTATCCAGTTCTTTGAGGCATCATGCCTTCCCTCTGAGCAGCCTCTAATTTCTCCTAGTTGATGACATCTGCAAACCTCCTGGCCATGGCTCTTCATTCACTGGGGACCGTGGAGCCTGATCCACTCTAGTTTTCACACGATGCTGGCACCTCAGGGCTGTGTGGACATGCTGGAGCGCCAGACTCCGCTTCTTCACTTCCTCATTAGTTCAGCTTCTCATGTCTCCTCACTGCTCCTGACTTTTCTAGGAAGAACTCCATTCCTGAACACTTGAATCCGGCACTCTAACTACAACCACCTCTCCTTCCGTTACTTTCAATATACTTTCCCATCAATCCTCAGGGTCACTTCCAAGTGCCATGCTGAAAATTGTCTGTACTGAGACTGGAAACTACACATAAGAGAAATAGGATTTTCCCCTTGATCTTAAGGGAAAGGTTGGCAGTTTTTCATGAAGGCAGGGAAAGGTGAGTGTTGATAGGAGCGGGCATTGGTGGTGGGCAAGGGGAGTAGAGTTACATCTTGTTTATCAAATGACTTTGCAGTAAAAGTTCAGAAAATGACACTGAGGCAGGACTCAGCATCTGGCTCATTTGAAGTTGTTTTGAAATGCCTGGTGAAGAAAATACATTTTGATATAACTTACTAGATAAGAAATATATTTCTGGTGAGTTAGGATGTATTGCTCTAATTTCTCCAGATTCACCCTTCATGATGTTCCATTTGCACACAAGTGATAAACTAAGAAGGAACACATAACATTCACTGGTCTTCCTCCATCCATTCACTCATTAATTCAACAGATGTTTGTCAAGTACCTGGTGCTATACCGGGCATACTCATGTCTGGATGTAAAGCATCTGAAAAACTCTTGATTTGCCTTGTTAACTATTTCATTGCTTCCAAATTTAAGGAAGCAAGAAGGGAAACCTTGACTCTGGACGTAATTCTTACCAGTAAGGAAGTCTTTTTAGTGGAAAGAGCTGTGGGATAGAATGAACTTGTGATCTCAGAGTCCACAAGGCTGTGGGAGGAATGATCAAAGTTGCCCTGACATCATAAGATTTGAAAAGCAAAGTTCAATACCTGTTCAGAGAGAAGAGAGTTTGCCCTCAGGGCTTGAGAGTCTGGTAGATAAGACCCCAAGGAGAATGGGAGCTCCAGCAGCAGGCAGGGAATGTGGTTTCATCGTAAATGGCAAGTGATCATGATTAATATGAAAAAAAGGAGCATCCTATGGCTCATGAAGAGCACAAGTGAGATGTTGGGTAGAGATGGGAACATATCCAAAGATGAACACACAAAAATGCAGCCTCATTAGAAAAAAGCTCCTTGGAGAAAATTTCTAGTGTACTCTAATATACTTAGTAAGAAGAACAAGAAAAGAATTAGTCCATGACTTAGGCTTGGTAGTACCAGCCCAACAAGTAACAGAGTAAAAGGAAAGCTGCTTAAGCATAATTTTGTCTTTTTTATTCTCTGTTGGGAAACATGAGCTTCGAAGTGAAGAAAGGGAAGTCAGCATGGTTTAGGACCAAGGGCAGCTGCAGGAGTGAGAAGTTGGGAGCTGCTCCGATGAGTTAATTTCTAGGCCAAGAGGAATGAAATCACAGAACTCAGAAAGCCTTCAAATGGAAATCTCTGGGGAACACTGGAATAAGGGGTGCCATAGCACTTACGATGATAAATAAAATTCTGAATTTTAAAATTGGGAAGAGGTTACATTACAGAAATTACAAATCACTGAGGCTTTATGGTAATGTTGGCAAAATTCTATAAAAGATTTTTGAGCAAAAGGATTCTGACCATCTGGAAAAATAAATAGCAGGTGCATGATAAACGAATTAATTCACCAAGGTAAAGACTCCACAGGTTTTATTAGTTTTTTGATGGCCAGGTTTGATTTCAGAATTTTTGACTCATAAATCAAGAGTTCTACACATTTATAAAGAATTTTGATTTCTTCAAGACATTTGACAACATTTCTTAAAGATATGCTTGCAGAAAAGATGAAGAAATAGGGACTAGATGATAGGATTGAGGAAATGTGAATAAAGAATGGATTAATTGAGCATTAACCTGAAATGGTGGCTTCAGTGGAATGCCACAGGATTCTGTCTTTGATTGTATACTGCTGTCAAAACTTCACATTTCTATAGAACTCATGCTTACAAAATGCCCTCAAATCTATTATCTTAATAACAGTTTTGATAATGTCAGTTTATTAAGACTGTACTATTTATTAGATGCATAGCTAGAATACCTCTTTTAGTTCTTGGAACCAACCTACAAGGCTGGTATCAATATGCTCAATGTAGAGATGAGGAAGCTGAGGTGCAGAGAGGTGAACAATGTATTAATGTTATAATGCTAATAAATGGCAGAGTTGGAATTCAAACTTGTTCTGAGTCCAGAGCTCAGTAATACCTTTGTGTGATCATTAGGAATTCTCAGCTCCATTTTTCAGATGAAGAAAAGGAAACTCACTGATTATAAAATTTGCCTAAGTTTGCAGAGCTGATAAAATCAAAACCAGAGTTTGAATCCACACTTTTGATTCCAAGGTCAGTGCATTTCATAAAGATATGAACAAGCTGAACAACAGGCTGAAACATAAAAAAAAAGTTAATAATAATTGGGCTAAAATTAAAATATTTTATTTAGGCTAAAAATTAGTTGGATGAATACATAAAAATCAACTACATAAAAATCAATCAAAAAAATTACCAATAGTTTCTGTGAAGAAAACTAAGGCAGTGGTTCTCAATGCTTGGTCCCTTGACTAGTAGCATTAACATCACTTGGCAAGTTGTCTTAAATGCAAAATCTTGTTTACCACCCAGACTAAATGAATCAGATACTCCGAGGAAGGCACATGGTAAACTTTGTTTTAACAAGCCCTTGTAGTGATTCTGATGTTACCAAATTTTCAGAGCCACCAAGCTAAGGAATTTAGTTGAAAAGTAGTTGTCAAAAGGCAAAATAGATTCATTCTTTTGCATGCGACTGTCCAGTTTTCCCAACACCATTTATTGAAGAGACTCTCCTTTCTCCATCGTATGCTCTTGGCTCCCTTGTCGAATATTAGCTGTCCATAAACGTGTGGGTTTACTTCTGGGCTCTCAATTTTGTTCCATTGATCTCTGTGTCTTTTTTTGTGCCAGCACCATGCTGTTTTGGTTACTATGGCTTTGTAGTATAATTTGAAACCGGGGAGTGTGATACCTCCAGCTTTGTTCTTTTTTCTCAGGACTCCTTTGGCTGTTCAGGGTCTTTTGTTGTTCCATATAAATTTTAGGGTTCTTTGTTCTACTTCTGTGAAAAATGTTATTGGAACTTTGATAGTGATTGTGTTGAATTTATAGATTGCTTTAGGAAGTATGGACATTTTAACGATGTTAATTCTTACAATCCAAGAGCACGAATATCTTTCCATTTCTTTGTGTCTTCGATTTCTTTCAACAATATTTTATAGTTTTCGGTGTACGGATCTTTCACCTCTTTGGTTAAGTTTATTCCTAGGCATTTTATTCTTTTTGTTGCAATTGTAAATGGGATTGTATTCTTAATTTCTCTTTCTGCTACTTCGTTGTTAGTGTATAGAAATGCAACCCCCCTTACACCATGCACAAAAATCAACTCAAAATGGATTAAAGACTTGAATGTAAGACCCCAAACCATGAAACTTCTAGAAGAAAACATAGGCAGTACGCTCTATGACATTGGTCTGAGCAGCATATTTTCAAGTCCCATGTCTGACCAGGCAAGGGAAACAAAAGACAAAATGAACAAATGGGACTACATCAAACTAAAAAGCTTCTGCACAGCAAAGGAAACCATCAACAAAATGAAAAGACAACCTAACAATTGGGAGAAGATATTTGCAAACCACATATCAGATAAGGGGTTAATATCCAAAATATACAAAGAACTCATACAGCTCAACAACAAAAAAACCAACAATCCAATTAGAAAATGGGCAAAAGATCTGAACAGAGATTTTTCCAAAGAAGATATACAGATGGCCAACAGGCATACGAAAAGATGCTCAACATCATTAGCTATCAGGGAAATGCAAATCAAAACTTCAATGAGGTATCACCTCAGTCCAGTCAGAATGGCTATAATTAACAAGATAGGAAATGACAAATGTTGGAGAGGATGTGGAGAGAAGGGGACCCTTGTTCACTGCTGGTGGCAGTGCAAACTGGTGCAGCCACTATGGAAAGCAGTATGGAGTATCCTCAGAAAATTAAGGATAGATCTACCATATGATCCAGCTATCCCACTGCTGGGTATTTATCCAAAGAACTTGAAAACACAAAGGCATAAAGATATTTGCACCCCTATGTTCATTGCGACATTATACACCATAGCCAAGACATGGATGCAACCTAGGTGCCCATCAAGGGACAAATGGATAAAGAAGATGTGGTATTTATACACGATGGACTACTACTCAGCCACAAGAAATGACGAAATCCGGCCATTTGTGACAACATGGATGGACCTTGAGGGTATTATGCTGAGTGAAATAAGTGAGAGGGAGAAAGTCAAATACCATATGATCTCACTCATAAGTAGAAGATAAAAACGACAAAAAAAAACACCACATAGCATTGGAGATTGGACTGGTGGTTACCTTTGGGGAAGGGGGCAGGGGGAGGGCAAAAAAAAAAAAAAAAAAAGAACCACCACATTAAATGCTTCACTCTTTTGACCAGGAAAAAGAAAAAATGCAAAATAGAGAACACCAACAGATCACTTGGCTTACATCCAGGGAACAATAGTCCTGATGTTTCCTTGTTAAAGAATCTGACAATGTCTAAGCCTGTTCAGAGTAACTAACATAGCTTTCAGGTGAGAGACGAATTAGCTTATTCTGATGTTACAAAATGTAACAAATGACTGAATTTTTGAGCTAAAAGAATTCCCAGGAATCATCGAGGTACTTATTCCAAATGTGGTCCATGGACCAGCAACATCAGCCTCCCTTGGGAGTTGTGAGAAATGTGGAATCTCACACCCATCTCAGAGTGATTTATATACTCATTAAATTTTGGAAGCACTGCTCTGGCTGAACTCCTTTGTATTATATGAGAGGAAACTGAAGTTAAGTAATTTGCCAAGAGTCATAGAGCTGATACAGTCTGAAACTCACAAAGCACGAATTCTAACGATTAACTTTTTCTTTTTTTTAAAAAAAAATCTATTGTTCCAGTTTGCCTCTATCCTCTCTTACCCTGGGGAGTTGTGAGTTTCCCATCCATAATCTTAAAAGTTACCGAGTGGGTGACTTATTGTCAGGGGTTGGTAGGGTGAGGATTTCTATGTTGATTAGAATGTCAGGCTAGAATTGTTTCTACTTTTAAATATTCTGTCTCACCAATAATTAGATTTGGGATGGGGGGGTAGAGAATTGAAACCACTTTTTAATTTGTTATTTTATTAATCGTTATTATTATTATTATTAACAGTAAGTGATTTAAAGATGTAGGGTCCTGGATAGTGGCTGGGACTGGGATCCTAGCTCTTCTCAAGAAAGCCAACTTTTTGGCTTGTATTTCCAGGTTCCCTCCACAAAGACTTCCTAGAGAACCCCTGTAACTATCTTGCCCAAACAGTACATTAACATAGTTCCTCTGTCCACATTCCAGCAGGAAGCAAGTCCTGATGACATGCTAGAGTTGCTAACAGCCTACATCTGGTCCTTTGTTGGTTTCCCAGTTTGATGTTCTTTTCTACAAACTGTTCCTGGAATTCTCAGTCCTTAATCTCTAGATCATTCTCTCACTATGGACTTAAAACTTTTTCCTAAAGATCTTGCAATTAATTGATGTATTCTCTTTGTGAATCTATGGACTCATGTCTTCTCTCCCCACCTCTGTGATCTACATTTTCTCTTTGGACCACTTATGTTTCCAGATGCTTTGGGAAATACCTCAGTGGAGACCAGCTGGATTCTGAAGGTGCCATGGCTAGGGTCCTCCAGGGTCCTTCCCTATCCCTGACAGAAATATCATGGCTACTTCTTGGAATTTAGGGTCTGCCAAAAGTGCTTCCCAAATGCTGTGATCAAGTGTAGGAAAATTTGGAATTAGGAGGAACACAGTGTTATAAGTAGAATGCCAAAGGTGAGAGCTGGATACGAAAAGTTGTGCTTCATGGAAGGTCAGATTGACGCAGAAGAAGGCCACACTTGAGGGTAGAGTTTGAAATTACTTTAAAAAGGAATTCTTGGGTCAAGATAGTTCCTTTGTCTCCTAGCAGGTAGATTTGATGGCCTTTAAGGACCCCCTTAAACTTACCAGATGAGTTTATAAATTAAACAATGAAAACGAGGAGTTTGTAGGACTCAGGTGCTTCCCCCAGCTCTACTTTGGCTAAATCCATCAGTGGGCTGATGAACTTATTGCTGGTGGTTATTTAGGAAATCTAATGCTGTAAATTCCTCCAAACTCGATCTTTAGGGAACTTTGTTCACAATAACTCTTTTTTGTTTGTTTGTTTTTAATGTAGGTTTAGTAATTCATGTGTAATTTTACAGAATAGAGTTGCAAATTGTGGCCCACAAGCCAAATCTGGCAGAAGCAGCCTGTTTTTGACTGAAGAATTTTATTTCTCATTTTTAAAGAGTTATATGAAGAAATGACAAAGAAGAATATGTGACAGAGATCATATATGGCCTTTTACAGAAAAATTTGCAGACCCCTGATGTAGAATTTATTCCCACAAAGCTATTCTTTATGAGACCAGGACCAAGAAAGCGTTTTGTTTTACTCTATATTTGACAAAGTCTATTTCACACTTTATTTCATTTCACTTGTTACTTTACCTATATTTCCCAGTACTATATTCATATTCTACTTCTACCTCATAGGGAAATTAGGAATGTTTCTATTTATTTCTGATATTAAATCAATTGGATAATGCAAGTGTCCATACAAATGCAACTGTTAACTTGCTAAATGAGATCATTTTAAAGTTGAGAACTTTAACTATGTCACATTTATCTATTTGTATAACATTCATTTATTCATTCATTCATTCATTCAATGTATATTTAGTGAGTACCTACCCTGTAGTTGACCTTGGAATGGAAGAAGGGAATCAGAAAGTCTAGAGAAAGTCAAAGAGGAAGGAAGAGTAAGCAAGCATGGAGACAGAAAATTAAATGAACAATTAGGATAGGTGGTGATAGATATTACCATAGATGCAAACATGGGATGCTAAGGGAGTTCAAAGAGAGGCATCTAAGTCTCTCTGAAAAGTTGGAAGTTTGAATTGAATTGAATTGAATTTGAATTTAAAATCAAGGTCAAAGTCACATTGCCAAGGGACACTGACTTGTTGGAGAGAATCAAAGTAGTTCAATACAGCTGGAAGATAGGGAGCATGCGTTAAATTGATAGCCAAAGGATGAGGTAGGAGGAGCCAAATAACGAGGGCTTGGAATACTATGTGAAGAATTAGAATTTATTTTGAAGGTGGTGACTAGCCATTGAAAGATTTTTAGCATCTGACTGACATAATCTGCATCTTCAAAAAATCCCTCTCTTTTCCTATATGCAGGTTAGGGTGAGTGGGAACAAGGTAGGGTGAAAGGAGACACTGTGGAGTAATCCACAAAGAAATGATGAGGATCCTGACTAAAGTCACACTAGGTGGTACATAAGAGAACCCCTTGGATGGTACAATTATCATGTCCAATTGGATGTGGTTAATAAGGGAGTGGGTGGAATCTGGGGTGACTTTAGTTTCTGTTGGAGAAACTAGGTATGTGGTGGTGTCATTAACTGAGGTGGAAAACACAGAAGGAACAAGGTGGAGGAGAGAGGAAAAAGGGAAGATGACTGATGGGATTTAGTTCTAGACATGGTGAGTTCAGTATTATTATGGGACTTTCAAGTGAAGGTGCTCGGGAGATAGCCAGATACACAGATCTGGAGCTCAAGAAAGAGGTCTGGGTCAGAGATAAATACTTTAGAATTTCTCTCCTACAGAGATGATTATTGTCCACTTCTGAGGGTTCAATATATATGTGTGAATATCCATGTTAATTTTAACATTTATGTAACTCAAGCCTGCAGCTTGCTTTCAGTTTTCTAGCTGACCAGAGTGCATACCATCTTATTAGGTTGTTATACATATATCTTTATCCCCGTATCAGTGATCAAATCGTAAGCTCCTCAAAGACAAGGAATCTACTTTTTGATTCTTGAGCCCTTGGTCCAGTTCAGTGATCGGCACAGAATGGGAAATCAATAAACGTTTGTTGAAGCAATAAATGAATGGGTAAGACAGACATGCAAAACAGAATTATGATATACCATGCTGAACGCTGTAATAACAGGATTAACAAAGTGTGTTGGGATGTTGAGGAGTGGACCCTGGGAAAGCATTATGGGGGCATTGACACTGGATCCCATTCTTTAGAGATGAATAACTTGCCATGTAGAGAAGAGGGGAAAGCACTCCCAAAGGAACTGGGAGATTTGTGCAAAAGTGAGGAGGAATACAATGCATCACCAAAATGTACTGTGGCTGGAAATTTCCATTCAAAGAGGGGAGAGCATATGAGTGGGGCCGGTCCAGGGCTTTTAGCATCTTTGGGATCCAGAAGAGCAGAAGAAAATAAGCGCTGGGCAGGGACAAAAAACATGTTGGCTGCTCTAATGAGCCATCAGGCGTATGCCTTGTGCATAGTGGTCTGAATCCAACCAGGCTAACTGAGGCACAAAGTGGCATTTGTCTGGAGGAGCAGTGGTTGGGATTTTTAAAGTGTTAAAAGAACTTAAATCAAATTCCTGTGATTTTAGGCAGGTGGAAAAGCCTTAATGCTGACGCGGTAAAGCAAGGTTCCCTGAGCAGGAGCTCAGGAGAAGAGGATTCTATTGATTTTATTCCCAGTTCTTAAGCCCCTCCCTGTAAAACCTTGGGCAAATGCTTCCTCGTCCTGGATCTTAACCGAACGTTCCTCTAGGGATCCCTGTTAATCAACTTTGTTTCTCATCTTTAGCACAGAGCCCGGCTCATAGTAAAGCTAAATAAAAGATTATGAAATAGAATAGGACTTTGTCTCATTTATAAAATGAGACAGTTGGATGAAAATAATACAGTTGACAAGGAATATTCTAGTCTTGACATCTTATGACTTCATAGCTTTAATTTCTAATTTTTAACAGCATCAAAAAACCCATAAAAATTAGCAACACAATATTTGTGCATTGCTTGACTATTTACCAAAGACTTTCACATATTTTATCTCAATAAAATTAATAATCCTGGGGGCTGGGTTTAATTGCTCACATTTGAAGGAAGAAACTGAAGCTAGAGACAGGAGCTAATAAAAGAAGAGCACCTGGATTTAAATTCAAATCACCTGATTGCAAATCGAGTACTTTTGCCTCCCACCACGTGTCTTCTCCTACCATTTTGAGAACCATATTTTTCTAGTCTATGTCACATCTCTCTTTAGCATTTGCCCCCTCCCCCTGTAGTATGACATTGCAACATCGCCCATTGTAGAATTTTAGATGAGAGAATGAAGCTTATTTGAGGAATCTGAGACAGAGCCAACATATCTAGCAATAAAAATAATAATATTTCGAAAACCTCTGGCCCTTTAATTATCAGCTGTGACAGTGACTATGCATTTGCAAGGGACCAATCTTCTCCCTGAAGAGCATGAATAGCCCATTCCACAGAGTCACTTGCGGAGATAACCAGACAAATCTATTCTGCTTTCTACTGTGCCTGTCTTGAGTTTCATGAGGAAGCTTCATGTTAACATTGGAATCAGCTTTACTGACATGAGGCATTAGAAAAGTTGAATGTAAATGAATTCAAATTCGGAGCGAGCACAGGAAAGTCCAGTTTTAAACATTCTATCAGTTCTTTGGGTAAAGGCTCAATTACACTAAATTAAGCAGCCAGCTAGCGAGGCTAACAGAGTTAGCAGGCAAATACAATGTGCTCTTTGACAATAGCTCCAAGAACTATAGGTCAGCTTCTACTTCTGTTGGGAAAATAACATTAAGGGAACATTTGTAAAGGGCCTATCATTGTCTTGATAAGTTGATACTGAAACTGGTAATCAGTGAAATTGGAGGCATCCTATTTCTTGTTTGAATAGAAGTGAGGCAGCGACACAAAGAGAGAGTCCATCTCAATTTGTCCTAGTGTTTCCCGATTCAGATCTCTCTAGCTAGTATCTCTTACTTAGTCATACCTTAGGTGTAGCTTCCAGGGAAAGTCAGCAATACAGTACACGATAAGAAGTAATTATAGGAGATTGGATTAGCTGATTTCCCCTTTATAAAAGCAGGCACACACAATAGAAGTTCTTATTGCATAAACAAATGGAAAAATCTTTAAGTGGATTCCTGAAATATATCTTTTAGAACAGCGAAATTTTGTTTGCAGCGCAGCTCAATATCTTTCAATTACTAAGCCCACAGGTCCTCTGCTGTGTAAGAGTTTCTAGAAGGAGGAAGGGAAAATGTTCAGAATCCTGTTAAATCCTTGGTTTTGGACAAGGGAGGAAAAAGCATTACCTTGCACTGTTTGGGGTGTCAGGATATACAAATACTCAATTACAAAGGCATTTTGGTTCACAGCTAACTGGACACACTTTAGTTAGGAATGAGAGTTATGTGCCTTTCCCTTTGCTGTTTTTGATGTCTTTCTAGTGAACAAGTATTTCTACCGTTAGACCTGGGAATTCAGCACAGATGGCAAGGCTGCAGTTAGTTGTCCCCTCCTTATACCACAGCCGCTATTGTCTGTGTTCTACTGAGTAAAGGCCATCCCCTGCCATGAATTCTTCCCCTAGATTTCCTGCTTCTTGCAAAGGGAATGCTGCTCCCAAATTAATGGTAGAGAATGTCCCCAGGTACCTGGAGGTTTGCAAGTTGTGGTTCTCAAAGCCATGATTTAGGCAGTCACGATAGTATGGGGACAAGTGACAGCCAAAGGCATTTTAACCCTCTATCTTCCAAAGTTATGGTCAAAGATGCCCCAAAGTGGTTATCATTTATTTTCCACCTGAAATTTCTTCTTCCTTATAGCTTTGTGCTCTGAATTGAATATTACACTGTTACGTTTCTCTGAGGATGTGCTGTGTGCACTGTTGAGGAACTGTGAATATCACTGTGCCGCCTCTGATTGGACAATCCTTTCTTTCCCTCCTGCAGGGCCTCCCATACCACCTGGCTGGTCAGGAACCTGGGCACTTCTCTCTTGCTCTGCCCTGGCTTTTCTGTAATACTTTGCAGCCCCAAATACTCACCCAATACCTCAGATTCTTTGGCTAAAAGCATTCTAAAACAAATGATGGTTTCTCTTATTTATGTAGTTATCAAGTCACTTTTACGTACACCGCCAATCTTTCTTTGATCTTTACAGCAATCTTAAAGGTGGGCTGGCTAAGTATTCTAAGCAAATTTCCATGGATGAGTTTAAGTAACGTCTTCTCATGATCACCAGGATTCCTGCTCATCTGATAATGACTATTTTTTTTTAATGGTGTGTTTAAATTCCAGCTCTACTACTCGATGAAAGTGTAACCCTGGTTTAAATAACTGGCAAAATCCTCTCATTTTAGCTCTAGATTCTAATTAGGTTTAGTTTCATTGGTGAATAATTTTCTGGTAACTAGCAAACCTTCCAAGCTGCTGGAAAAACAATTGGTTTTATGTTACTTCAAAGGTTAGGTTAAGAAATATTTTTATATAATTAGTGGTCATTTGCATTTTCTTTTTGTGACATATCTGTTTAGGTCATTAGCCAATTTTTCTATTAAGTTGTCTAGTTTTTCTGATTAAATTTGTAGTCTCCTTACACCTGAAACTGATATAATGTTATCTGTCACCTATATCTTAATTTAAAAAAATTGTAGTTTCCTTTTAATCCTCCTTTGATGAGAACTGTTATAAAATATTTATGTATTAACTCATTTAAAATAACTATGACAAACCCATTCGTGTTAACACAATATATTTAACGAAAAATACCTATAGAGTGACTTTGCTTTTCATTTTTTGCAAATCTCTTTAATGGCTGGCTTAATGGAAGATAACTAAATTTGGATACCTACTGCTTCATTCAATTTGTTATGATATTTTTTTTATTTTCCTGGTATTCAGTGGTGTGGATATACCAGAGTTTACTCAGCCATTATCCATATGATGGGCATTCACTTTGTTTCCGGTTTTGTGGTTTTTGTTTTTGCCACCATAAATAATGCTGCAATAAACATCCTTGTATGTTTAAGAAAAAGGATCAGGTAAGAACCTTTTCAAAATATACTTATATTTATTAAGAGCCTAATGTAAATCAGATCTTTCCACCTAGGTTACCTCATTTGACCCACAATATGCCATGAAAAACCTAGGCTTAGACAGTTTGTGAATTACTCCCGTTTATGTCTTAAGCTATAGACCAGGGAGGCAAAGGTAGGACTTGCTATCTACATCTGGTAGATGGGACCCAGGTTAGACATGCCCAGGCCCTTGTCCACCTAATAGCAGCTGCTTCTCTGAACCACGGTATTCTGTCTCCCATTGGAGGCCACTGGCTGCTGGCTCCACGCCCACTCAAAACCTGAACACCTTGCCTTCAAGATCTTAGGAGCAGGTTGTATGGGGCTGCACCATCACATGATGGAGACTGAGAAATTGTTCCTTCCTTCAGTCCTAAGTCCACAGGGATCTCTGCTCCCTGGTCCTGTGATGGTGTGTTTCTCCAGTCTCAGGCTCAGAATGTACTGACTACTGCTGAGAAATTCAAATTGGTCTGTGCTTTATAAAAATCAAAATGCCATTCCTGTGAGGTTGGCAAGGGAGCAAGCCTTTTCCTTTCATGGATGATGAAATCAGCTCATAGAAACATTAAGCAAAATGCTCAAGATCACACATGTAGTACACACTATCAGTGTGAGTAAGAAGGTACGTGGAATCAAAAGTGCCACTAACGTTCCTGGGGCCATTCCTTTCATCTGCCTTGATGCTTGTGGAGGAGAGCATGTCACTGAAAAAAGACTTTCATGTTCCGAGAGGTCTTCAAATGCGGATTTGATTAAGACTGTACTTTCATACTGTTCAGAAGTGTTCTGGAATTCTTCCAACTGAAACTTTTGCATCATTTTATATTGTTTATACCCTTCAAATAGGATATAAGGCAGTTTATGAATGATACATATATACTGTTGAAACTATTAAAATAAGAACAAAATCCACAATAAAAATCCAAGTAAAAGAGCAAGGATATTTTTTCTTCCTACCTGCCTGCCTGCTTTCTTGCCTTCTTTGCCTCCTGAATAATTCAGTCCAAAAGCTATCAAGGTAGGGGCTGACCATCAGGGGTTGGGGAAATGGGAAGGTGGTGGCAGAAATAGCTTGGTGTGAGTTGTCAGAGCCTGTGTGGACTGACAAAGGATGTCCCCATGTGTGGATGAAGGCAGTGGCCCAGAGTGAGATGTTGAAAGCTGGATAAAATGTTTAGATATAGGAGAGATTAGAGTAATAAATAAAGATAACATATCAGTTAAATTGGTTGATATAATAAGGAGAACAGAAACTAGGTTTCCCGTTATGGAGAACGGAGTTAAATATATGGTAAGGGCTAAAACTAGAATAAACTCTGTGATGTTGGATCAGACCCATATGTATATGGATCTGGGAGCAATGATACCCCACCAATAAGGAGCACATTTAGTGCCCAGATCTTGGTTTCTTAAATACAATTCTCCACTAAAGGGAGCCAGGGCTCCTCAGAAAAATAACAGGTTGTAGGGTTGGTGCTGGGCAAGTAAAAGATAACCCTGGAATATTTTATTGTGCCAGAAACTAAGGAAGTGCTCAAAGAATAATGAGGACATGGCAAAAGGACACAGATGTCAGCTTGAAAGGGCTCACATTGGCCAAATCTGGGATAAATTGAGCCTCTAGCAAATATGCATATAAATATATAAATGAGTAAGTGGAGAAAAGAGAGAGCTTTTCCTAACCAATAAATGTAGAAGGGATGATTGGATCAGAATGCTATCTAATACATATAGAAGGACGATTGAGTTAGAAAATCACGGTTTGTCAAATATCACTGAATACTAACATCAGTGGGTAAAACTTTGATAAGGAATGGAATATTTGCCTCATCTCAGAGTGTCTCACCCTAAATACTAATCTCAAGGAGAAATTTTACAGTGAAGCAACTTGGCCAACTTCACCTTAATCAAATGATGGAGCTTAACATCACCAATCATGGAACAATTCAAAATCCTCTACTACCAGGTAAGATGCAACAAGAATGTGGCATACTTTCTGGGACACTTATGCCCTAAATAAAAAATCCTGAATCTAATCATAAAGAAATATCAGACAAACCCAAGTTGGAGGACATTCTATAAAACTAGAATGTATTATTCCAAAGTGCCAAAGTTATGCAAGTCAAGGAAGGAATGAGAAACTGTTTGAGGCTTAAGGAGACTAAAGAAAAGTAACAGCTAATCTAATGCATAATTTTGGTTATCCTTTGCTTACTGAAGACATTATGGGAACAACTGGCGAAACTTGAATGGAATCTGTGGATTTGATGATGACAATGTATCGATATAATTTTCTGATTTTGATGGTTTTATTGAGATTATGTTGGAAAATGTCTTTGCAGGAATTACATCATAAAATATTCAGAAGTGATGGGGAATTACATTGCTCTCAAATGCTTCAGGGGAAAATGTTTATTTTTTTTGTATTGTACTTGCAAATTTTCTATGTTCGAGAATATTCCAAACAAAAATAATTTCAATGAAAGGGCAAAAGGAGCATTGTATCATAATGTCTTCGTAAAAATTGTACTCAGATTGCACATATAATTTCGTTTGGAGTTCCAGTAATCGATGTAACTGGGCAACCAGTCTAAGAGCAACCAGGTTTGGTAGTACTGAAGTCCACGAGAAATTGACGGTGAGGAGTTTCATATCGGTAACACCTAGTTAGCAGCAATTTTTCCGCACAATGAGTCGATCTGCACAAGCAGTTACTTTCTGTTACTATGCTTTCTTTTCAGATGATTTTCCTCTAGTTTTAGTCATATTCTGAAGTAAAGTCTCCACATAAACGTTTTCTACAGCAGGTTGAAGCTGTCACTTCTGCATGCTTTGTCATGCATGGTGGTTTCGTTTCTTCTTGTTCTGGAGAGGGCGATTGGGTCCCAGGGTATGTGGATGGTACACATTTAGATAAGCAACAACAACCCTCAGCATTTCTACTGAAAGATAATAAATATTTTTTATCTAAAGATACAGTGTCATGACATATATTTTGGGAATGGAAATATTCTAATTAATGATAAGAGCTATCCTATATTGAATCCCTCTTGCATACCAAGCAGTTTGCCTGCATTATCTCCAATCCTAGACCCTACAAAGCAGGTGTAATTTGTGCCCTCTTTACAGATAAGGAAGCTGAGGTTGGAGTGGTTAAGTGTTATGTCAAAGCATGGGGACAGCATGCAACAGAGTCGGGATTCAACCCCCAGTCTGACTGGGGGCCAAGCCTGGCTTCTTTCCACAGTGTCTGCGGTCTCTGTAATCAGTTTTGTTTACACACTCAAGGGAAATTAAACCTTAAGTCAGATCTCCAAAATAAAGCTGAGTCTCTAAAGTTTTTAAGCTAAATATTGGGAGTGAAGTGTTGCTCTCAGTCCTCAGGATTTGAGCACGAGAATAAGATGCTCTGAGGACCCAAGCTACTTCCTGTTTTCAAATTAGGCACAGTTAGAGCTGTCACATTAGCTTTTCCAATCCACCAACGCACTTTCAAGTAGCATGTACACTTTGAAACAGTTCCTCATGTGTATCCTCAAGTTCTGAAAATACTATTATCTTTCCTACTGGTTAAAATTCCATAGTAGTTTCTGGACAGGTCCAGATACACATTGATCCATAATGGGTTGTATTTCAGTCCTGACAGACTATGGCACTATCTTGGGAATCACATGAACCTGTGTGACAGAGGAACCTGTGTTCCACGTCATGCTGTGATTCGAACCATTACCCTCCCCTTGGCCTTGTGGAGATAGCTGGCACCTTGGATGTGGACTTAAATGGACTCAAATCTTAGCTCAACTCTGTATTTAAGTAATTATATATGTTTCCTGCATATTGTCCATGCCTCCTTCAAAAAAAGAATAATAAAAGACAGGGGAAAAAAGAAAAGACAAGAAAACAGAAAGGAGATTTGAAGTGGCTGGCTCTCGTTCTAGCCCCGTACCCTTTGAATTCCCTGGTTCTTGGTGTCCTCACTTGTAAAAATGCCAGTGATAATAACATTGACCTCTTAGGGCTGATAACAGTACTTAACGCATAGGGTAGTTCTCAGGTTTCAATGAGTTAGTACATATAAAGTGTTTGTAGCAATGTCTGACTCACAGGAAGGCTTTATGAGTATTAGTTATTATCACCATTAATATATTTAAAGGGATTGACACATAGTAGGTGTTCGTAAATGATAGCTTTCCCTCTATTTCCTAAAAAAATTAGAATAAGTATACAGAATTTCTGTTCACCTTTGCTCCCAAGGATCAGTACAGCTGTTAGTGATCAGAGTTGTATCCACCCACGTTACTGCAAGGATCGGAAGCTACACTGGCATTTGCCTTTCTCTTTGGGTTGTTGCCAGTGGTGATGTAATGTACTGCTGATTTATTGGTGAGTTGATCTTGCAAGCTACATTTGACACCAGGACTGCTTTCATCTTGTTATATTGTTTCTGTACAAATAATATTTATCCCTCAGGATAAGAAATCATCCATGTGGAATAAATAACACCTTCTCTATGGAGGTGTACAATTATCTGAAATGTAAGGATTGACAAATGTTAGCTTGATTGAAAGTTTTGCAGTCATTTGAGAGTTTGAAACATTTTTCAGATGATGTTGACATTCTCTTTCTTTTTCTGTTTTGGTTAGCAGGATTCCCTATTATTAATGTTCGGGCACATTCTATGAAAGAGTGATTTGAAGTCACAGTTAATCATAGCATCATTAAATTTTGACTTTAGGAGAAACGTTAGTTATTCTCTAATCCAGGGATCAGCAAACAATGGCTGTTGGGCCCAAACTAACCTTCCACCTCTTTCTGTATGGCCTAAGAGTAATTTTTACATTTTTGGAAAAAAAAAAAGCAAAGAAGAATATGTGACAGAAATCACATGTGATCTGCAAAGCCAAAAATTCTTACCGTCTGGCCCTTCACAGAAAAAGTTTGTTGACCCTTGCTCTAACCAACCCTCTCATTAAAAACAAATGAGGACATTGAGGCAAAAGGAGGTTATGTGGTTTTACTCAGGGTAATCCAATTCATTGGAGACAGAGCTGGAGCTTGAGTCAACTCACCTGACTCCTAGCCTCAAACCCCAGCAGCCATCCTGCTTTTGCAGTTAGCTCTTTACATCTCCAGAGTCCTTTACCCAGCTCATCAGAATAATTGCATTTAAAAAGATAACACTAATATTTTAAACCTACGTGGCATCTCCTCCCTGAAGAGCTCAAAGCTCCTTCACCTGAATGGAACCAAGTCTGCCAGTGTAGGAATTGTTTCTGGATGATAACTGGGCTACTAGGTGGTAACAGTAATTATATATTATGTGTCATAGGTTATACATATTGTCAGGATTAATAATATCTTCATAAGGTAAGAAATAAACATATTTAAGCTGTTTATAAGAAACAATAAGATACTTAAGAAAAGAATCATGTTCTATCTTTAGGCTCCTGATTGAACTACCAACATCCAGGTAGAAAGATTTAGCACTTCCACGTTAATCTATAGGCTTGAGCTTTATAACATAATGGTGTAGGTGGCGGGGTGCTCTTTCAAAGACTGTTGGGGATATATTCAGAATTTCTGGTAAGTTTTTATAAAATTTTCATTTTGAATTTAAACAAGAGATATTTGGAAATCACTGGAAGCAAGACATACCAGGGAAATTGCACACTCCTGATGGATTCTCCATGCTTGTCAATTAAAAAAAAATTTCTTTGTGGGTTGAAGATAAATTTTTGGTGCATTTTTTTCCAAAGATATTTGGGATAAAGCATACTTCAGAAAACAATGCCCTGCAATTTATAGTTCATCTCTTTAATTTCAACTTGTTCTGATTCCTTACTGAAATATTAAAGATTAATTTAATACATGAATCAGTTCCAGATATTTTTGCCAAAAGAATCTTTGCCACAAGGAGTTTCACAGAAACATTGTCGCCACATACCTAATTGGCCGTAAAGGCAATTTTGCTGTAAAAGATAAAATAACTGGTTAATTGACAGTTTTGGTTTCATTTGGTTACAAATGGTATTTATTTGATTTCATTTAGTTCGTATGGTTTTCATTTGGTTACAAAAATGCATCCTAGCTCTTGGATGAAATTGATACCCCTCTTAATGAAGGAAGACATTTTAATGAAAAGAGATGCAGTGTCCAATGAGGAGATGAATCAACAAGCCAAAAAAGGGAGTATAATACAGTATTACGAATGAAAAACTTGGAAGACAAAGTGCTTAGGTAGCAATCCACAAAATAAAATCAGCTCTTTGTTCAGTATTGCCATGAACCTACACATATTTCAATATTTGTATTCAAATATTTTCAGTTTTTCACAGTCAAGTCTTTTTAATTTTGTTATTCATTTTCATGTTTCATTACGAAAAGCATTTGCAACCAAATGAAACCAAAACTGTCAATTAGTTATTTTATCTTTTACAGCAAAATTGCCTTACGGCCAATTAGTCGTGCACGGAAAATGCAGCAAAACTCCTTGTGGTAAAGATGCTGATGGCAAATGTGCTCCAAAATAGCAGACACAATGTGAATCAATTATTTCTGTAAGTTTACAAGAGAATTGCTAACTTATTTAGTTTATATTACCCAATGTGTTTCTTATCCAATATGTTTACTCAAAGTCCAAAGTCAATTTTATTAATTTAAAAAGTAAATCAGGAACGTTCCTTTAACTCAAAACTCCAAACTAGATTATCCGCATTGTAGCTACTTTGATCAGCATTCACTCTTTGCAATGATGAGAATAGGAATGGGGGTATAATTGACAGGCATACCTTAGGTTCTAACCCAATGGAGGTGTCCCCATTGAACTAGCAGGCAGGTGGATGTCTTGCAGTGTCTTTTTAGGTGTTTCTGGTATAAACATTCCTCAGATCAGCTAATAGTTGATAAGGAGCTCTTTAACTACATGGAGTATAAAATATTTGTCAAAAAACAGAGAAATGTATGCAAATTTGAGCACATAAAAATGCTCTTTAGTTTTGACACATTTCTCAAAAGAGTGACTTGCATTGACTCTTAAATATTATCTATATGCTTACACATATGAATATCCTTATATATTATAAAATATAGCATTGAAGATATATTTTTCCTGTGATTTCAGAACATCTACAACTGAATGCATTAAAGCTATATCTTACAGATATCTAATATATGGCCTTTTCCTGATTTCCAAAATTTAATTGGGAAAAAAAGCAATAGGCATGGCTTTCCAACTTATTATAAAAAATTCAGTGAGATGCATTACACCAGACACAATATGCTCCAACCTATACTGCACAAAAATTACAGTGATATTATTTAGACATATATGTTCTGAAACTGCGAAGGACATGATGAGTATGAGAGAAAATGACTACATATGTAATTGAGCAAATTTCTGGATATATTACACGTCTTGGTCAAACCTAGGTTAGAAAGCTCTTTAGAGCCTGCTGCTTCAGCCACAGACTGTTTATTCCTCACATGATGCTAATCACAGTGATTGTGCCTGTCTCTGTTATGTCTGGCAAAGCAACTGGTAAGAAGTCAGCTCTGGCCGGGACAGCCAGTTGAACAGACATGGTAGAAAAAAATCCATTTAGCAAGGATGGCTTTTCAAGGCTCTTTATTAAGGTTCTCAAATGGAAATAAAATTAAAATCTCAATGTCTGAGTATCTTTGGTGTTCGCTAATTTTAGTTTGATACTTGGAAAAGTTAAAGCAAATAATAATTTTTATGTTGTTTACACACATTTTTCTTTTTTATCGTTTTTTTTTTCCCCTTGATATCACATTTTTGGCTGATTACACTTCCCAGAGAGATGGAATACATATTGAGGAGCTACAGGGTTGATGTTCCTAGCACATTTGGCATAATAAACATGAGTGACTCCAAGGCCTGCCATACAGGCTTCGCTGGGAGAGGAAAATGTGGCTCTTCAGGGCAGCTACTGGACTCAAGACAGTAGGAACCATATGCCTAACTAGCGTTCTAAAAGTGGCTACTTGTTTCAGAGTAACCTTTCCATACCTCTTTCTTGACAATATCCCATTTAAGGAATGATCTCTTATGAGTTCAGGATAAGTTCATTCTGAGATGGAAGTTTTCTTAGATCAAATCCCATTTTATAGCTGTAAATGCCAAGGCAAAACATTTCATTTCTGTGAAGTCATACATGAGTTGCTTGTGGAAGAAACGATGATGCAACCTTAACCACAAAGACCCAAAACTCTTTCTGAGTGTTGTTGCTTCCTGAAGTTGCTGCATTCTGTGGATGCTTCAGAGTGAGGGGCATAGTCACTCAGAACAAAATACTTAATATTATTTATTTAAGAATATAATTTATAACGAAGTGAATATTTTAGAAATTAATAACAGCCCGAGTCAAAATTGGACTTAACCTTTCAAGACTGATTCTTCTTTGATTGACAGCACTTGCGTGTCATCTAGAGCACTTACAATATATATCATATCATATTTCCAAAAAGTTTTAATTAATATTTCTTTAATTCTAGTCATGTGATAGTTTTTGCTTTTTTGGTTTTGTTTTCTTTTTTTTTTGGTAATGAATGACTAGAACATTTAAATCTTAATGTCTCTATACATTTTACAGTTCCATGCACTATTGCCACAATGTAAACAGACTACCGTAGAATAGTTACCCAGTTTTCCCATTGATTTTCTATCTAGTATGATACTGTGATTATATATTACTTGGTGTTTCTCTTTATTATTCCCTTGGATATTAACTGCACTATTTTAAAGCATTTAATTCTATGGTGTGAACCTTAATCCCATTGCAGAGCACTTGCCTATGTGTCACATTGTCACAATTCACTCCCTAGTGTAAGTCTAGGGCAGTAGTTGCTTTTATTTAGGAAAATAGCTGCATGCTGCATTTATCATAAGTTGGAAAAAGATGTCCCCTTTCGTTCATTGAGCAAAGCACGCTATTTCCATAAGACGTAGTGCCGTGGTGGCCATGGCTCTGTGAGAGCAACTATCTATTGGAAAGTGGGAGAAGAATAACTGGGGACTTCTTTTTTAACCAATAAAATTCAGAAGCGGCACACTGTCACTAGGTTTTCAGTATTTTTCCCAATATTTTCTTAAAGCTTCATGTATGGAAAGTGTCTTTGTTTTCACTCCATTTTGCATTTTGCCAAGAAAAAGTGACAAAACAGTACTTATCATCTTCCTTCAAAACATATGGCATGTGCCCACGGAATATTAAATGATCTTTTACAATGACAACAAATGTTGTGAGATTTCATCTGAAACTCCCAGAATGTAAGGTTTCTTGAAGCAGGCAGGCAAAGCAAAAAGATGGTTCATGGGGACTGGGTTGCTGGTAGAGTTGGTAATGAAAACATATGCCACTTCAAATCTGAAGGAGTGCTGTGTACATCTGCATGTAGCAATGAGGGTGGTGGAAAACAGGATTTGGACCTGGAGATCTTAAGCAAGATTCTGTAGCCAGTTCAGCATCCTCTAATTTAAAAGAGGTAAGAAATTGGGTATACATAATGAGACTGCCTTTTTTTCTGTTACCTCTCACTGTAGGCAGAGCAATTTTCCAGTGATCCCAGGTTCTGAGAAGAGAGCTTCCTACCTTTTCTCTTTCTATCACAGTCTTCTGTCCAAGAATGGAGGAATCCTTTATTTGCTTCATGAGGTTAGGACAGGGACCTGGGCATGTGTGACTTGGGCTTTCCTTCCTGTCTTTTTCAAATCTGCTTACCCTCGCATGGGTGTTTCTGCTCTGCTCCCACCCCCATGTAATAAGCACACCTTGCTTAGTGGTCCAGACCTGCCTTCAGGTCCAGCTGTCTCTTTCCTCACTGTTGGGGCTCAGCAGTGTCTTCCATTTTAGTTGGCCTGGTAAAAATTTCTGCTTGGTAGACCCAAACTCTTTCTTCAGTGGCTGGTCCCAAGGTCTAGAATGGGGTGAGGGTAGGGGAGTGCTGGTGGAAGGACACCTGATTTTAGCACCGGGTAAGCCATATCCTCCCCACTACATTTTCTTTTTACCAACAATAAAACTGACATTTTGATCTCTATCTGTCCATATTCATGGTCCATCTCTTAGTTGGCTTAGAACTTGCAGGGGAAATGCACAGTACTATTTCCCATGCCTTAACAGCCAAACATTATCATAAGGATTAAATGTTATTATTTGGTATTCATATTCATATTGAGCTCTTTGAGAAGAGTTGCTATTCATAACACATCCCTGAGAACACTTACTTTTTAACACCACACATTTCTTCCCTATTAGTATTTACCTAGATAGTAAAGCAATACCAGATAGCATTTTACTTTTTAGAAAATTCTAGCTTTAAGCATACTTTAAAATTGAAATCTTACCTGCTAACTCTCATCTCCTTATTCCTCCATTAGAATTCTCAATTGGAAGGTTTGTAATGCTTAATGAAAGAGAGGAGAAAGTAATATTTTAGTGTTATAGTAATAGTATTATTATTAGTTATGTTCATACTAATGTAATTAGTTTCTGTGGAAGTTAATATTTCACAGAGAAATCAGGCATCTGTGTACAGACACGGCCACTACTTCTGACTGACTACTTTGGACCCTTTGGGGTTAGCAGACTCAATGTTTTCTTTGCTACACAAATTATTCCAGAGGAAAAAGACATTCTTTTGTTCAACAAATATGTATGGAGAAACCACCCCGTGCTGGGTATTGTTCTAGGTTCTGGGTTTATGTCAGTGAAAATATAGACCAAAATCTAGGGATTTTCGTTCCAAAGGAAACTTACTTCGCAGTGGTGGGGAAGAGGTAACAGACAATAAACACAATGAATAAGCATTGATGGTATTTGGGGAGGTGATAAGCATTAGGGAAAATAAATACAGCAGAGAAAGGATTATTGGGAGAGGCGGTGAGGGGGTGGGAGCTGCAGTTTAGATAGGTGGGTCAAGGTAGGCTTCGTTGAGGAGGTGATATCTGAGCAAAGACTTTAAAGAGGGAAGGAAGCAAGCCATGTGGATATAATGAGGAAGAACCTTCCAAGTAGAGGGTACAGCCATTGCACAGGCTCTGAGGAGAGACCGTGCATATGGAGAGGAGGGAAGGATGGAGACTTGGAGGAAGGGAGTGAGGGTGGGAGGGAATGTGACCAGAAAGGGGTTGGGTAGCTAGTTATCATGCCTTGTAGGCATTGTGAGAATTCTACTTTTTCTCTTAGAGAAAGAGAAAGCCATTGAGAGATTTGATAGAGGAGTAACATATGACTTCAGGTATCACAGGGTCTTTCTGGAATCCGTGTTGAGAACAGACTTTTGGAGGACAAGAGTGTGTGGAGGGAGACTGGTTAGGAGGTTCTTGTTAATACTGAGGTAATAGATAATGGTGGTTAGATCAGATGACACCAGTGGAGGTAGAGAAGTGGTTGGATTCTTGCTATATATTGAAAGTTGAGCCAAAAGGGTCTACTGATGAGTTGAATGTAAGGTATGAGAGAAAGAGATGAGTCAAGGATGGATCCAGAGTTTTGGCCTAACTAGAAGGATGGATTTTCCACCTACGGAGCTTGGAAAAGTGGTGGGCCAACAGATTGGGAAGGGATAAGATCAGGAATTTAGTTTTAGACATCTTATATTTGGAATGTTCATAGAAATCTAAGAGAAGATGTTGAACACACTGCTGGATATACGAGTCTGAAGTTCAGGAGAGAAGCCTAGGTTGGAGATATAAATTTAGAAATTGTCAACATAGAAATGAAATTTAAAGCCTAAGTGTATTCTTTGATAGAACACTCTCAATGCCTGTAAAAAGGAGACTTTCCAAAGTCCTGTGAAAGCTGAGCTTTTCTTCTTAGCCAAGTTTGAGATTCCATAAAGGTTAGCATTTTAAAAGGGAACCATTGAACGATGAACATTTTCCTGCTGAAAAGTGACATTGAAAGAAAAAGAATTGCCCATCGATATCATATTCACCTTGCCTCTGTAATTAAAAGTGAAAGATTCAGGGAATCCAGAGTTGATTTAGAGAATTAAGAGTCAAGCAGGCACCAGCTTCCACCACCAGGATTTCGCTTCAATTCTTGGCAACTCTTTAATACTTTTACATCTTTGTTGCTTATGACCATGCCCTAGACTAGCTTGCAGCCAAGATCAGAGGTCTTGCAAGTTCAGTGGTCAGAGGGAAAAATGAGTCTTCTGCTTAATAGTCAAACTTACTCAACTTTTACAATCCACTTATTTATTGCACAAAAGTAGTTAGTTATTAGATGTTACACTGCAGGCCTGAAAGAGTTAGTTCATTCCTCTGAAGAGCCTAATGCAGTCCTAAGGAGTTTCCACATTGGGAGAATCTGGCTCAAAATAACAATCTACATAAGACTTTCTGAGTCAGAAAACTATTTAAAGAAGAGAGTGTTAAACAGTAATTCCAATAAATACTGGTAACTCTTTTGCATTTGAGCATACCACAATAGAAAGAGTGAAATAACTATCTTTAGACCACACAGCAAGATGGGTGCAGAGAAGGGCAAAACCGCTGAGTTTCTGCCTTTCGGCTGTGTGGTCAGGCCCTCAGTGACATGCCTCAAATGTCAACAACTGAATGCCACTGGTTCTAACACTGTCAAACTGACTTCCCCTGTGATTTAGCTCCTTGGCACAGAGTCATGTAATATTATTACTCCTGAGAGAGTGGCCACCATCAGGAGCCTTAGAAATAAGGCTTACATTTTCAGCGCCCATCAAAAGAGAATGCCAATTTTTTAAAATGCATAGAATAAGATTTTGCCAAGTCTAAACTTAACATAATTTTTCTTGGAGAAATTGTCCTTAAAACAGTCATGAAAATATTTCCTGTTACAGTGACTGCCCTCTTTCACACAGATTTCAAAATGCCAAACAGAGAGATGAATATAAAACTTGTGCGTCAGCACCTGGCCTACGTCGAAGGTCAAAGATCAACATCTTGAAAGTCGATGAGCGGGTACCACTCACTGTGAAAAGTGAAGAGAGTGACCTGGTCCATGCTTCAGGGATGCCCCTGGCTTTCCTCCCCCTTCTAATGCAAACTGTAAGCTGTTTCTCTTCGCCTGTTCTATCGAGCACCTCCCCCATATGGGAGTTTGATCTTAGCTTAATGGGACAACTGAGGTCTTGGGAAATGGGAACCAAGAGAGCACCGGGCATGAATCCTGGCAACGGATTGTCCCTTCCCACTCGCTTTTTAGCCATGCACACGTGCACTATTTGAGTGCATTATCACTGGTGAGCTGGGGATATGTTCCTTCAGAGAGCACAATCTGGGAACGACTTTTCTCATTTACATAGAGCCGAGTAGAGGGAATACTAATTAAATCTTTGTATCTGCTACATATCCTCCTATCTCAATAGTCTATGCTTTAGCTAGGTACAGGGTGGAGGGAGGAGGGGAGAGGGCTGACTCAAGAGACTTTGTGAGATTCCTTCCTTCCAGCTGACGTTAACTGTGGTTTTAAGAAGATTGAAGCTGTGCTTTTCGTTGACTCACTTCATTGTTATTTTAAAAACCTTAGTCTGGAGGTGGGCAACCTTGTGTTTTGGATCCCATGTTAAAATTAAGGAAACAGTCTCTAGGATCCATAGAATTATGTTTTCCAAACCAGGAGCCTGGTGAGGAGTTGCACAAGAACAGCTTTACAGTCCCGTTTCTGGAATACTGTACCAATGCCTGGATGTGTTTGATTAAATTTGCCTTAATGGGCCACACAGGTGCCCTTTACGTTCTCTGGGGTAACATTAGGAATAGAACAGCCTTTGGAAACTGCCGTCAAGTGAATAAAGGCTTGATCTGATACCCCAAAAGCACTCATTTGCTCTCTCCAGACCTCACATAAGTTTGTTAAATTGGGAAAGCTCAGCAGGTGGTGTGTCTGAAATCTTTTTTTTTCCTTTTCTTTTTCTTTTGCACTTGATTCTTGCTGCTCTTGCCAAGGCATGGTGCTTTGAAACTGACACAAAGACAACCGAAACTGCTTGGTCAAATCTCGTCTCAAAACAGAGGGCTGCTTCTCTTCAAGAGTGAAATGTTAGCCTCGGGATGCAGTAATTGCTTTCTAAGTAGTCCTGCCCCCTCTCCCCAGAGGAGATTTTAGTTAAATGGCCCTGAGATCTGCGCCTCCAGCTACTGAAGAACTCTTACCTACTTGTAGTACAAATGGGACTTGCCCCGAAAAAAACATGAACTATTCTTCTAATTAAAGATTGAATGCATGTTATTTGCACTTCCTTGTCTGTAGAAAGAGAATACACCCCAGCCTTCCCACGGTGAGTATTTACTCACGCTCCTGTCTGCATCGTCTTCATCTTCCCTCTGTGCTAGCACAGCCCAAGGTCACCTTCACTGCCTATCACCAGGATCAGCTGACACCTGTATCTCACAACTAGCTGTCTGCTGGCTGGGGCTCCCACACTCCAGGTTTGGGCTATGAATACTTGTGGCTCTTCGTACTTTCCAGCCAGGGCCTTTGCCTTCCACTTTTGGGCAACCTGCTCACTCTCTTCAGCTGTATTTATCAGGTTCCTCTTCCCCAGGCTGTGCCCAGTCTAATATCGATGGCTCTTCGTGCAGTTCATGACCTGCCTCCGTGCTTTGGTCAATGTTTTCCCAACCTTCAAATGAAAATTAAAACCATTCTTTTTCAAGGGGCCTTCAATAATATAGCGAAGGGTCTTCTGACATTTAATTCAGTCTCACCAACGCAATCTTCATATCTGAAGTCCACTGCAACCAAGAACTCTGTCTCGTGTTCTCTACCTGAATTCTAGAGGGGGCCGTCATCAGTGCACTTCTCACACTGCTGCTCTGAGGGACTAGAGGGACTTGATGCTGGTGACTTCTTGTCTTTCTCTCCAGGACCCTGCACAGTGTGTGGCAATAAAGTTTTCTTGACTAGAGGAAGACATAAGATACCCTTCTTTTTGCCTTAGGTATTTAATCAGAGGATCTAGGCAGAGGCTTTGGGGGAGAAGATGGGACTGAGGTGACAGGGTTCTTTAGTAAGAGTGCAACCAACTGAGCACTGGCACTGATGAGAGAAGCGGCTGCAACCTTGATTTACTGCTTTCCTAGTCTTCTCTTGTCCATTTCTCTCTGTCACTGAACACACCACTGTGGATTGTCCCTGGGGCTGGAGTCAGGGATTAGAAAGGAAGAGGGAAGAAGGCAGGGAAATCTTGACGGAGATAGAAGGGGAGGGGGATTCTCTGAGGCAGCCACTCAGGGTGCAAGGAAGGTGAGTTCGCGTCAGTCAGGAGCTACTTGCTGGTCGAAGACTCAGTGCAAGCCATGGTCCATTGCTGGGGTCTCCCCTCACCCCTTCCTCACAAAGCTCTTCCCTGTGTGAGATTATCCCCACCTTTTGGGTCCTGTGTGTCCTGCAAACAAAGACCCATAATTACCCTAAGCTAGGGTAGATCTGGGACATACACAACCTTTGACAACTGTCTCCTTTGGGGAGATTTCAGTATTCTCCAAGTATTAACATTCTTAGGCTTTCTGAGCCTGGGAACTTTCCTAATCCAATGCATGCCAATGGGTGGTCTTCAATAGCCCCTCCCATTTGGGCCCACTAAGTTTCAGCAAATCCTAAGGGTGGGGCTAGAAGAAAGGACATGTATTTTGACCATTACCTCCTCTAGTTTGAACTTTTCATAGGAAAGAGAAAGAACTCTTTCATTACTAAACCCTGAAGTCACTTGGGCCTTTGTTTTTTGAATTCATTCAGTGGAAGTATTTACTTAAAAAAAGCAAAAAAAAAAAAAAAAAAACCTTACTACATGATTCAGCATTGCAAGAACAAATTTCATGTTTATAATTGTTAAATTTTAAAAAGTTGAATGAGCCTTTCAAAGTGAGTAATTTTTTATTTGAATTCTACATCCTTATGTATTATGTAACAATTAGTAATGATGTGATGGATAATTTTCTTTGGAAGAGTTCCTGATTCCATTACTCAACTACTCGATCGACCAGTAATTATGAATCATATCTTTAATTAGCTGCTGCTCTTCAGAAACATATGAAAGCCAAGGGCATAAAGTAATTGGCATAAAAGTTTTCCTAATTAATTTATCTGTCCGTGTAAGGAACCAGGGCTAGAGTCTGGGGATCATTTATAACTCCGGGAAGGCCAGCCCTAAAACTCACTGTCGAAGGAGATTTATATTTGTGAATTATAAAAAGACAACAAGCCACAAAATTGCATTATCCCCAACTCTAACAATACAGCCCCTAATGTGCCATTCAGAGATGAGCAAAAAGTTCCTATTGATCCAATTCATTTTCATCATATCCTCCAGTGAATCTTTCAAATCTCTCTTGCCTTTTCCTCATTCAACATTGTAACAGTAATCAAGCACATTAAGCAATTCATTAAACAACAGCCCAGCTGACCACAGGGAGTACTGCAGCTAACATTCATTAGGCAGCCAATAACTTTATTTAAGTAGCAAAGGGCTTGGGAGTAAAAACCAGCTCCTTTGTCTCTCTGTACGGAAATGCACATTTCAGCAATGAGCGAGGCCTGTGCCCTCTGGCCCACAAGGTGCTTTCAAATGAGGGTCTGTCTCTGCATAAAGCAAAATTAGAGTAGGGTTGAGGTGTCCTGATTATGTTCTCTCCTTGCCAAAAAGGCAGTCCAAGATTTAGCTCACTGCTGAGCATGGCTATGGAAGATTTACGTCTGGTCTGGAAATGAAATGTTCAAATATTGATATTTGGGTGCCAGATTTTCAGATCTGACTTTAAAAATGCTAAATGACAGTTGTGTGGCTTCAGAGAACCCTGCCTGGCTTTGTGTGGTAATAAAAGTGATGGATGCATTTTCTTTCTTGACAACAAAAAGAGAACTGAAATAACGAAAGCAAGCAGCACAAATTGTTTCTTCAAACCATAGTGAGAGGCATCCTGGGAAAGTCCTACACATCCCTCTGAGGTCTGGGGGTCCTGGGGAGATGGCAGAGGAGGAGGTGACTAAGAAAGTGGAACCGAGACTGTACTTTTCCTAGAAAGGGCACCTTGCCAAGGTCCCTTAGGGTTTGGGTTTCTTGCTCTACTGTCCTTGAGCATTTTTCTTTATCTGGTGAACTTTTTCTTTATGAAACAACTTGAGAGTGTTGTTTTGTAGGTTAAGTCTTCATAAATAACACCATCCATGGTTAGAAGAAACTATTTTCAGAAAGGATTATTTTTTCCTTGATGGAACCAAAGGAAATCCCTTTTCACAAGGTATTAGTTATTGCCTGAAGACTCTCTAGAGGAAACACGTAAGAGAGTTGAGTTTCTAAGACGTTCTCTCCTCCTACCTCTAAACAGCAGGCCATGTGTCAGGATTAACCTTCATTTGGTAAGTTGTGGTCTTAATTCACGAAATGCACTTTTCTTCTAAACCTTTAGTCTCATGGGTGAGATGTTGGTACCATTCTTTCTAACCAGTATCTGTTGATTAAGCTACTGACATCGTGCCATCAGTAAATAAAATTGTCCCAATTTTAGACTCTACTCTGCAGCACAGCTAATAAACACAGGCTGCATTGCAGGATTGCTGTGTGATTCCCTCCCCCTGTCTGCCATGTTGGAGATCTGGGTTCAGAGTGGGGCTCATCCCGTGCCTGGGTCCTTTCTGACATCATTCTCTGAGCTTCTGAGAAGGGGGATTACATGTGAGGCATGAAGCAGAGCAAGATGCTGGGTTAAAGCAAAGAGAAGGGAAGCATTTGAGACCAAGATTTGGAGCTGGGTGAGAATAAACCAGCAAAGTGATGCTTCTAGGAAACAGTAAGGACTTAGAGCTGTTACCTTTAGAGAACAGACTTTAGAAGAAAATTAACAAACGTAAACTTTACTTCCTCTTGGATTGAGAAGGAAGTCAATTTTGTATCCTCTAACACCCACTTCAAATACATTCTGAAACCATTAGAATTGTACTTTTTGGTCATAAGGATCATATACAGAATTTTCAGTTTCAAAATGGAAGTAATTGTTGTGTCTGCTCAGCTCTCCCACCAGAGCTACTCCATCGGGCTGTGGCTGAGAGCAAAGAAAGGGAAGATAAAATAATTGTAGTGCATCAAAGGCAGTATTGCTGAGGACATAGAAATCAGAGTGAAATGTAGCTTTGCTCTGAGATTTAAATCCCCTTTAACCATGAATTGTTGTGGTTGAATTCATTTTTAATGCCAATATGCTGAATATAGTCATATTCTCTCTCTGGGTGATTCCATGGTATTATGTTACTTTCTTGCCTTAATGTTTAGAAATATTGCAGATAACCATTCAGGAGTCCTACTTAATAAAAATGTATAGGGATAGTGAAAAGCTCTTTTAAAATAATTATTTTTAAAAAACCAGTCTTTGGTAACATTTGGCCTTCACATTGCTTAATAATGGAAAAGGCCAACATTGTTTGAATGCATAATAAGCATTATAAGTTCCAGGCACTGTGATAACAGCTTTGCATGCAGTATTTCATTTAATCCTCTCAATAACACAATGAAGCAAGTACTACTATTTTTTCTATTTTAAAATTGATGAATCTGGGGATTAGAGAATTTGTATGATTTAACCGAGATCCATTAGTGGCTGGAGCTGGCTAGTATTAGCATGGGAGACCCAATTGTGCTCATCTTTTCTCAGCTCCCATGTTCAGTGACTTCATGGTGATAACTTGAAATTGACCACGGTGGGAGCATTTACACCAGGGAAATGGGCAAATGCCACAGTTGGGAGTGGGTCCCTCACATCCCCAAAATCAGTTATTAAATGCTTACAAGGACACCACTTCCAAGATCATGCAGATAGTAAATGATAGGTTCAGAACTGGAAACCAAGTTTGCTTGACTTTGGAGCCCCATATTTTTTAGTGGTATATTAAACGACCTCACTAAATTATCAATAAGTTTATGACACTTACTCAGCACTTTTTTTTTTCCTTACAAAATACCATATTTGATGCTTTGGAACTAATATTGATTTTTCAAAAGTTTGTGTCTATATAGGGGGGACCAAACCCCAAACTGGGAACACATTTAAGGACATCCAGCTGGCTGTACGCTCATGCAATTGGGCAGATCAGCTGGGAGTGGGGACTGTGTTTAGCACTTCTCAGTTTCTCCATCACAAGTTCAGAGGTACAGATGAGGTGGTTATTTTTCCAGAATTCTCCACTTAGATATTGATGGGGTAGGAAAATTATCGAGGGAAGGGTTGCTAGATTTACTGCAGTGAGAAATAACGACATCAAAATAGGAGTACAGATATAGATTGGGCATCTTCTATGTGAAATGATTGGTATCAGTCACTGCAGGGGTTATAATGAGGATAAGAAGAAACTTAAACTTTTATTTTGTAGATGTATTATAGGCATTGTTTTATGTTTAAAAGATTCCTTTTCTTTTGGAGATGTTGGTACTGAAATATTTACATATGAAAGAATATGATGCTTCCAATTTGTTTCAAAATAATCTGAGGGTGGGGGAAGTTGGGGTTAGGTGGGAATAGAGATGAAACAAGATTAGCCATAAATTGATCATTTCTGAAGGTGAGTAATGGGTACATGGAAGTTCATTTTACTATTTTCTTTGTTTTTGTATTTGTTTGAAATTTTCTGTAATAAAAAGAAAAACAAACAAACAATCCATTGGACCACAAAGGTGCAATTTGGTGCTATAGACTAAAGTATGAAACTTATGCCAAAGCACATCTAAGTTTACTGATGTTAAAACAGGGAACAGCATCTTAATTGGAACCTAAATGTGAAATGGTGACTCTTAACAGAGCCCATTGTACAGCAGACAAGACTGAATAAAACAGTAATATAGGACCCAAAAGGGGAACATCAATATGTTAAGTAGTTATTTATGTCCAATGGATGAACTTTATATATTTTTAACATTTAACATTTTATTTAACATTTTAACAGACATCCTTTTTTTTGTTTTATGGTATCAGCAGGGACTGTTAACGTTTACCTTGTTTTATGAATTTAATTTTTAAATTCAGTTTGCTCACCAAAAAGGAAGACTGAATTAGATACACTAATGCAAGTTCTTCTAAACATTGAGTGTTTATACAGCATCATCTGTAGCTTTCTAAGAAAGACCACTGCATTAAAACATCATTGGACATTCTTTGTCATCCAAATATACATCTTTTAAAATGGTGAGATTTTAACAGTATTAACCAGCTACTACATTTAATAATAAAACTTCAATGTCAACTTTTCAAACTCTTAGACGGGTTTGAAATCTTTCTCCGCAATAATTACCTTTTTCATTATTGATGAATCTTTACTCTCCTCTTATATGCAGTCCTTGAGAGAATTTTTCTTTTAAACTCACCAATCTCACCTTAACTTGGAGCCAAAATGTTTCTCAGACTCTGACAGCTCTGCATTAGAGGTGAGCTAGGGGTTATAGGCCCAATCACTTTTCTCTCCGCACTGGCACTGGCTTGTCTCGGTCTCAGTCACATACAATAACTCCACTTAGATTGCTAAAATTAATTAAAAGAAGGTCTTAATTTTCAGCCCAACACGGTCAACCAGCTGCAGAGGATCGTGCTGCTGCTCCAGCTCCTTGCTTTCCTTTTCTCCATGAGGCAGACCATGTTCCTCCTCTGCAGAGCATGCCACTGACAGTGATGTTGCTACAATATCCAAGAAGTATTTTTTGACTTCTTTTCTTTGTGAAAGTATTCAGTCCAACTTCTCGCACTCATAAACTCCCAGAGGAAAAAAATGTCATTTATGTTAAATTTGCAAATGTTATTGCTTTTCTTTAAAGAACTACCACTTATTTGGTGTCTTCTCTGGATCAGATATTCTGCTGGATGCTTTAGATACATTAATTTTAGTGTTTAGTTACGATGTCTTTTTTTAATATAAGGAACTGGAGACCAAGATGGAGTAAGTGGTCTAACCAAGATTGCAGACGTAGTAAATATTGGAGGCAGAATATGAACTCAGTTTTCCCTGACTAACCTGGACGAGCTCCTGTTGTCTCACAGATCATCTAATTAAATATTTCTCATTGCTTCCCTTTAGCACCAATTTTCAGCTCGGTCCTTGCTTACTCAACATGAATCACATCAGAATAACACAGTTTACCTAAAATGAATCAGAAAAAACTGCTTTCTTCTTAGCAACCATCGCTTTATAGTAGTCTTAAATAGCTTTTAGTAGCTTATGGTAGTCTTAACTAGCTTTAAATAAATATTTGTTGAGCTGTTGTGTTTCAATCTAAGTAATCAAATAGGAACCTATGGCACATCTTCAAGATGTTTACAGGAGAATGCACAACATGATATACTCTTCTTCCCCTACAAAGTTAACTTCATGAGATTAGCTCTCAATTTTTATTTCTGCTTTGTACTTTAGAAGAATCACTTTAAATCGTAAGGACAAAGTGAATGCTGCTAGAAACTAGTACCTGTTAGATGAAGACTTAAGGCAAATGAGAGCCCTCATTCTCCCTGTCTGGACTGGTGAGGTTGTCTGAACTGAGAATAAGATCGGGAGGAGCAATGGCTTCTGTCGATGGTGGAGCGTGAACAGAAGTGCAGGGAATGGATATGTTTTCACAAGGCTGTGGCCTGGAGAGGAGGAGGAGGAGTCTACTTGGCCTTTTGGGAACTTTGGGAACTAAACTGAGCAAGTCAGATGGCCTTGAAATAGAATGAAGGAGTCAAAGAAAAATTTTAAACCAGGAGCTTGTCAAAGATAGTCAATTCTTTTCCTTTTTTTTTTGGCTGAGGAAGATTCACCCTGAGCTAACACCTGTACCAGTCTTCCTCGATTTTGTATGTGGGTCACTAATGCAGCATAGCACTGATGAACAGTGCAGATCCGCACCCAGAACCAAACCTGGGCCGCAAAAGTGGAGTGTGCCAAACTCAACCACTAGGCCATGGGACAGGCCCCACAGATAGCTGATTTTTACAGTCATTTAAAACTCTTCTTGGATAAAAGAATAAAAGTGGAAAAGTCACTAAGAATCAGCATAGAGGGATAGAGAGATAGAGGGATAGAAATCCAGCTATGCGGAAACCCTCTTACTAAATGGTTTCACTAAATGGTTTTAGTAAGTAAGGTTTCAGTTAAGTAAGTAAAGGTTTATTGAGTAAGGTTTTAGTAGACAGTGTAACTTTCAGTGATGCTTGTAGAAGAAATAGCAGAACTTAGGGACCATATGGCTGTTGGTAAAAGAGGGACATACGTGTGCAGTCATTGAGCATGTATGATGGTAACGATTCTAAGACTGAGTGGAAGGACACAGTGAAGAATTAAGAGAAAGACCAGAATTCAGTCTACGTGTTCCTAAATTGGACAAGACAAGGAGATTTCCAGCCTTTATCTGGAAGACAAGAGAAGATATAGCATTAAACTTCCGGGCAGAGGTGAATGTTGGAAGGCAAATCTAGAAGATGGAACTGCAAATCATCAAAAATAAAGCCTCTCAGACTGTTTTATAGCTTGCTTTGAGTTAAGATGGACATTCTGTCTACAATGTTTCACAGTGGCTGATATGTCAACATTTTCATCGTGTTCTAGAGAACATAAAATGCTTTGTGTTCCTTCTTTCAATGAGATTTGGGATTAAAGACTAATCAAGCTGTCCAAGTAGAACAACTATGGTGATTTTTTATTAGTGATGGTGAGAAAATATGATAAAAAACATCTGGAATAAAACATGTTCTACTGATTAGATATATTCCCCCGGCTGCCATATGCACAGAAATACATGAATTACATGTGTATATAAAACTGTGAATATATCTTGGCATATCTCCTGGAAGAGATGCCAAGTTTTATATATCTATCTATACATACACACATATAGATACACATATATACATATTGCGTGCAGAGTTGTTTTATATGGTGCTGAGATGTTTGTTTAGTCCATTAGAGACTAACAAAATATTGAATAAGTAAAATCAGAGGATGGTACCAATTGAACTTCATGTATCTGCTAGGGTGGACGTGCAGACCTACCTCAAGGCAAGGAGACAGACTCTTGCTTAGTACCAAGCTGTGTACCCTGTGGCACTCGATAAACATTTCTTAACTGACTAGCTGACTAGTCTAGATAACTTCTCACTATTCCTTCCAGCCCATCTGATACAGGGCTACAGTGAATTTTAATATTAGAGAATGCCCAAATAGAGAATAAAGAAGGACTATATACATCCGTGTTGGCGACTGGAGATATAAAGGGGCAACCCTGTTATCTGCGTATGCTCTCCCTCAAATTGCTAATACTGAACTGGGTGAGACCCAGCCCCTTTCAGTTTAATTACTAGACGTACGTGAAGGACTTTGTAATAGAATGATGGTCCCTGGAACACAGCCTTGCGGCTTAGGAATTGAGAATGGTGTTAACATGTTCAAGTACACAAATTCTGTTAACGCAGTGATCCCAAGAGCCAAATCTGAGGCAAAAGTGAGCCTCTACTCAAAACAATCAAGAGAAGATAGGAATACAGCCTTCCATGTTTTTTCGAAATGAAATAAGACTTTTTGTTGCAACCCAAGAGGCTATGTTGAGGTATTTCTTCTTCTTCTCTTTTTCATTTCTGAGGCTCTTTATTGGTTCTAAGATTATTCAGGGATATCTAATATTTTCCACATCCAGTCTTTTTATTTCCTTTCGCTGCCATATTTTCCCATTTTTAATTAGTCCATTGATTTTTAAGAGCTGCAAATTCCTTATAAGGAAAACTTTCAATGACATCCTTCTTAGAAGCAATTCTTTTTGCATGTCGTTTATGATCCACATTTGCAGTGTATTTTATTTCTAAAATAATTTACATGCGGTACTACTAAAAATAATAGCATCTGGATTTCTGATTGCTTGTTTTATCATTGATGAGTGTTACTCCCAACTTAAATTTTGTGTTTCTCTTCCAGTCATCATAAATAAATTCTGTATTTTTAACCAGGGTTTATTTTGCTGTTGAGGAAACATTAATCCATAAATACTATTATTGGGGCACAGGTAGAGGCTTTCTATTTATCAATTTAACCAACCTTAATCCATTACTGCCCACTCTTAGGGTAGGATCACAAATCCCAGATATTCTAAAAATAATTAGGAATCAATAACACTTCCATAAATATGTTCCAGGATATATATTTTCTGAGTCTTTTAAAGAGGAATATTTGCTTACAGATTAATATATTTTCTATTTTCTATGTTCATGACATATACACATGTATAATATATTCTAAAATTGATATAAAAATTGATCTAAAATATTGAATAATCATATTTAGTATGAGATTGAGTAGCAAAACCTATAAAATATTATAAAAGTTTCTTTGTAGTTGCCCTAAAAATCTTTGATATGAGCTTTATTTTATAGCCTTCAGGTAAATTGTTAGGTTTTTCTGGTTACTGCTTCTGTCTTGAAGATTAGTGAACTTTTGCCCTTTTAGGAAAGCTCCAAATTTTGAGTCTTAGGTGAAATTCATATAAAGATTTTCTCTTTAATAAGTATGCTTCTAGTCAGGGTCACTGAGTCTTGCTTAGCTACTATAGGGAGTTTAAACATTTTCTTGAGGCTTATCTGCCTATAAACGTTTGGAAGACTAATTTGTTAGTATGAATATGTGGCTTATAAAGTGGTCAGAGTTCATCTATGAAAGACACAGTACAAATGATTAATCTGGGTTTATTTCGACCAAAATTACCTGGGATAGCTATCATTGCTCACTTTTTTTTTTAATGAGGAAGATTGGCCCTGAGCTAACATTGCTTGCTACTCTGCCTCTTTTTGCTTGAGGAAGATTGTCACTGAGCTAACATCTGTGCCAGTCTTCCTCTATTTTATGTGGGATGCCACCACAGCGTGGCTTGACAAACAGTGCTAGCCCCATGCTCGGGATCTGAACCTATGAACCCTGGGCCACTAACGCGAAGAGCATGAACTTAACCGTTATGCCACTGGGCTGGCCTCTCATTACTCACTTTTTTTTAGAGAGAAAAAGTGAGGCCCAGAGGTTGAGGGAGGCAGATGTTGTATTCTCAGAGTGGAAGTTACATTGAAGGTTGTGGAGTCCATCATGTGAGCAAGACAGGAACCTGGAGTCCAGGTTTGCACTTGTCAGTCTCCGTTCCAAAGAATCAGGACACATAAGTACTTTCATTGTGTAAAGCTGAGTTGGGGGAAACAACCACCTGTATAAATCTTCCAATATTTCTCTGAATGCAAAATTGCTTTGTAATTGATCTTTTTCATGTCTTTATTTTAAAATCATGACAAGTTTAGCCATCTTTGGACATCTGATTTTAGAGATACTTGAAGTCTGAATTCTCCCGCCCTGGGCTGAGGGTGAAATGAGCTTGGGCTCTGGGACTTTTTCATGATCCAGGCACTAGTTGCAAACATGAAAGGCACAAGAGAGCCTGATAATTGGCCCACATAGGATTTCTCATATCTCTATGGGGAAATATTTAGGAAGAAATATTTTGTACCTATTCATGGGGACACTCCATGCATTTCTGAGTTATTCTTGTCTGAAACTGATGTAGAGGGATTTCGATGGTGGCTATAAAACTAGTTGGACAGTCTGGTCACAGGTGTATAGACTGAAAAAAGAAAGTCAATAATTAAACTTCAGCACTTCTTTCAAAATGATAGTTTAAGCTCTTAGATATATAGTAAACCTTTAAGATATTAATCAGTAAAAACAGAAAACAATGTTTTATAAATAACATCAGAGGAAAAAGATCACGAGGAAATGCTTGGGTATTGACATTATAATTCAGTGATCTTTTCCACGATTTTGCTAGCACAGTAGATTATACGTAGAGAATGTGTGCTTCTTTATACAAGGTTTTTGTTTTTTTCAGTCAGTTCTAGGTAAACCCTCAGTTCTTTTTTCCAAACTTTATCCATATGCCAGTTCCTACATCAAAGTACCATTGACTGAAACTATATAAAACCCTTGGCCTCCAACCAGAGAGGCCTAAACGCAGGAAAGGAAGGATAAATTAAAGTGACAGGGTCTCAGCAGTGGAAATTAGTGCAACTCTTCTAATTGCATGTCTAGCCTGAATGATGGGCTACTTAATTCTTACACATCCCAGACAATTGCTTTATACTAACATGAGCTCTGGGAAAAAGGCAGATTCCACAGACATATGGAGCAGTAGATGGAGTGGAAAAATAAATCAGAGGCCCTAGCCACTCTGCTAAAAAATATATTTTATCTACATTGCTAATAAAGGTGTTGCCACAGTTAAGCAACATGGATACTGTTGTCTCGGTCCATTTTTTCTATAAAAACTGAACATTAAATAATTAAATGGCAGAGCTCCAACCTGCCTGTGTTAAGGCTGGGCCTCAAAACAACAACAAAAGCATGATGGGTCAAAGCATTATTCCTAGAGTAAAAAGCAAGGACGTAAGCCTAAATATGAATCCCAAGGGACAAATGGATCAGGAACAACAGCATCCTCTTCTCCCACTACTATAAGGACTGCTAATAAAAGCCTTCAAAACTAGCATGGGTTCTTATATCTATTTAACCTTTCGCCCCAAGAAGCAAAGAGCATCTGGTTAAGTGGACAGTAAAGCGCAGCAACTTTTCATTATCAGAGCTCACAGGCAGAGTGTGGGGAAGCTGGAGCTGCCAAGCCTGGGTTAAATGCTTGTTGCCTTCACTGCCTGAGGCCATCTAGCGTGTTTAGAAATGATTAAGTACTGCAGCCTAGAAAGGACCTGTCCTGAGCGTTCATCTCTGACTTCCAGCAGAAAGGAGAGGCTGGCAATGACAGAGGCAGATGGATGAGTCTCATTAGTATGGCGAGGCAGCGAACCAGACTGCCTTCACAGAGCTGTCCAAAAAGAGGGAGCAAATTAAAATAGGATCTGGGAAAACCAATGAGCAAGCGTTTTAACTCTCTGCTACCTGGTTTCCTCAGCTGGGAGGTTGTATAGCTGGCTTGGCTTCCTCTGAAACCCTGCAGCACCATGAAATGAGAGAATAGCTGTGCCGACTCACACAGTTCCAGTCTGCTGTCTTTTTGCCTCCTTTAGAAAATGACTCTTGCATTTCTTACAGCAGAACAACTCAGATGATTTTATTCTTAAGCATGCGTTTCTGCCACAGAGGAGAGCAGGGTGGAAAGGATGGGGGAGTGACTTCTGCCTACAGAGAAGGTGAGAGGTCTTGCATCACGCAGTGCACTCACCAACTTAGAGGTGCTAAGTGAGGATTCGAGACCTGCTTGGGAGTCAGCGTTCCTTGTGAAACAGCTGAAGTCCTGGCAGGAGAAGTGGCAGCTCTATCCCAACTGTGTCACCTTTCAAAACGAAGGAACGTCAGCTGCACTGAGGGCTGCCTGAACACGGAATTTCAGAGACAGAAAGTTAGTGAACACAGACCTGAGAGCTGTTCCAGGGACGGAGTGGTTCCGAATATTCTATGGTATTCTCTTTGTGTGGCTCTTGCATCAGAGTGTTTTAGAGGACCTGGGGCTGAGTTAAACCTATCCTGAGTTTTCTGAGGACCACTGGACTAAAAGCAATGGATGATTCATTGAACAATAGACTTGATCTGGTGAAAGACTTCTGTCTTCCCCTCCTCAGTTCAGTGGCTTGTCTATATCTTGGACTTGGGACGGGACATATGGCTTACTAATGCTTTGGGACACCCCTTAAGGTTTTGGAAAAAGTTGGTAGAAATTATTTAGTTGTTACTTCTTCATTCAGCAAACATTTATTCTGTCCTTGGAGTGATATGAGGCCCCAAGAACCAAAAGATGACTAAGATAAAATCTATTCCCTGCCTTCTTTCAAAGATCTAAATCCAGTAGAAGACAGAGAAACAGAACAGCCATGTGAGAGGTCTCTAGACAGGATAACAGTGCTCCAGGAGCTGAGAGGAGGGTAAAGACTAATAGGTACATAGAATCTGCCACCAAGGGGCTTATAGTTCAGGGTGGGAGCCAGACTAGTGAAGCATTAATTCTAGATGAAGGCGGAAAGAAGAACGTGGCAACCAGAGGTACAAGAACCCTGTTGTGAGAATCCTGATGCAGGAGCAATTAATTCTGTCTGGGTGGAGAGCAAAAGGCCTCCCAGTGTGGTTGGCACGTGTGCGGTGCTCTGCGGCGTACACTGAAGGCATATTCTTTAAATAAGAGAAATTTTTAAAGAAAGAAGGTTTTCGTTCAGAGACTTATATATCCCTTTCCAAATATATTTTCACTTGGTCAAGTTTGTGTCAATGTTAGGCCTTCCTCCATCTTGACTTTTTCCAGCTGGCTGTGTGCCAAAAAAGGAAAGCATCTGAAACTGCGAGAGGACCCACGAGGAAGAAATGTGGCCGAGGAGATGAGAATGGAGTTGGCTGAACATCCTTTTGATGCTGTTGGATTGTGTGCTTCTCTCATTGCTCTCAAGAGCTGCTACTTTTTCTTCAAATGTATTCATTTTCTAATTTAAAAAAGCAAGAAAACAAACAAAAAAATAAATTATAAAAATGACAACAAAACAAGATTGATGGGATTTTATCCAGGCTTGGGTAAAAAAATCCTCTATGAGTAGTACCCTTCAGATCACAGAATCTGAAAAATTTCCAGATTGTGCATTTTCCCTGGGGAATTGTTATTTTTACAGATCTAAACTCAAACTAGGTAGGTTTTCAGTTAGTGACCTAAAAAGGAAATCACAAAAGAACTTGTTCCAAATTTACAAAAGTATTAGCAATACATGAGTGGTAAAGTTGGTTTTGGACAATAAGCGTTATTCTGTAACTTATCAACTAAACCTAACTTCCCAGTTGTAAATTTCAGGGAGCAGAGGTAACCTTTACCTGGAGTTAGCACACACAAATACACAAAAGAGTAAGCAACCACATGATGGTATACGTAACATCTAACGCTGTGCTTACTGACAAATAATAAGGCATTGTGGGAGAGAGGGCTTTATTATTTCCTATGAAGAAAGAAATGATACAAGTATATATTATCCCTCATGTCACTACTGCTATTCAGATAGATTTTCTTTGTACACACATGTAACTCCTGTTGACATCAGTGCCTGAGTGGCTGAGCCAATTGACTTTGTATTTTAGAGTTGCTTCCTTATCCCACTCAATATAAGCAGAAACCATTTCTCATATTTATCCTCATGTAAAATGTACATGGATAAATCATTTAACTAAATGTAAGGTGTCAGAAATGGTTCATACAAAGAAAATAATATTATGCAGTATAAACTCCCATTAAGTAGTAATGTGGCTGACATTGATTGAGGGAGATTAAGTCTACGACTCTTTCTCTCATGACATTTGTTCAAATAAATAAAGGTAACAGGAGGGAAAGTTGATGCTTTCTTCCCATTTTGCATATAAATTTTACTGGTGTGATTTTTTTTAAAGCCACATTTATTCACAGTGCGGCCTTACTGGATATATTACGTGAATCCTGGATAGCAGTGATAACTGTCAGTAAAGCAAGGTCATAATTGACCTTTATCACTGAAAAGAAGGTTGGCTACCTAAAGATAAACTTTCATGTTGAATTTGGAATGTAAAGAGGAGGGTTGAGGCCATGGAAGGAGCACATCTGAATGGAAATCTATGAATATTTCATGGCTGTTAAGAGGTTGGAAACTTGGTATGACATTATCCTGACCCCATCCTGAAATATTTTCAAAAGAATATTCTGATCGGCAGCAGACAACTTCGGCAGACATAGGTTTTTCTTACTTAGTAGGGAAATTAAATTATGGTATAAAAATGTCTGTTCTTAAAGCTGCTCTCCTCAATGAACTAAACCGTATGCTTATGTTCTGGAAGCATGAGGCTAACCAAGTTACTTGCTGGAACAACCTAACCAATATGTTATTTCACTTTAGATTTGGAGTTCTAGCAGCCACCGTAGCTTCTCTGCTGCCCCTGATCCAGACAAATGATAGAGGAGAGGTATTTCTACTCCAAACGTCAGCACAGAGGATTAATAAATACTCAGTGGACACTCATCTGATTAATTGGATGTGTTATCCTTTCTACCCCAAGGTGCCTAGGTTCTGTCAAGCCATAAATTCATTAATAAAGAGTGATTTATTGAGAAATGATCAGATGTCAAATATGCTAGGCCCCTTGAGTATTTCAAATAATATCAAGAAAGAACATTAATAAAGTACTTAGTGATCTGCCAGACATTCCTTTACATTTCTTAAATATATCATTTAAGTAGGCACTATGATCCTCCTCATTGTACAGATGAAGAAACTGAGGCACATAGAAGCCCAGACATTTTTCCCAGATCACACAGCCAGTAGGTGATTGAACCTAAAGGTGCTAAATTTCTTATCCTTATAGTCTGGTGGAGGAGATAATCTTAGCAGGCAAAAAGCGATTGGGAACAATAAAGAAGTTGTATGGTAGAGATCACATATGTGATAGGAAATCAGAGAAACAAGAAACAAGAATGAGTAGCTTTCAGAAAGGAAAGGTAGGAGGAACAGAAGCCTTTGGTGCAGAGAATATAGTGATGAATCTTGGTGTAAAGCAAATAAAAATTGAGAATTTGTTTAACTAACAGTGCTAAACAGCTACTTGGCGTATATCTTGCGTGATCTGGATTTTCTCTAATCTGTGGCACTTTTAAGAAATTGTTTGCACCTGGGGGGATCTTGGCAGTCTTAAACTAAACTCTTCCCTGAGACTGTTTAAGACTGAACCTGGAACATATATTTCAACCTGGAACTTCCTCAGCCCCTTGGATGCCCTGGCTTGGCATCCAGTCAGGGCCTGACATGCTCTAGGGTTTGGAGGTGCGGCCATATGCTTCTATGTGCACTGAGTTCTGTGGGAGGTCCCAGCTTCCCTGGAAGCCTAGAAAGACAGGAAAGAATGAAGTGTGGGGTCCAGGGAGTTCAGGGACGAGACTGTTCATGCCATATTCTAGGAACTATTGGAACTAAATTAATAAATAAAACAACCATAAGATGCTCCTAATCTATAACCTGTTTGAAGGGTATACTTGGTACATAGTCTAGTCAAGGCTGCTTCTTTTGGGTTGAAAATCTAACCAAGAAATTCATCCAATGCGAACAGCAGGGGTGCAACATTGAAAGAAGCACTAGAGGATTAAGAGAGCCTTTGGCGTCTCCAGGCAGTGTAAAAATGCCTTTAGGGTTATAAGTGTAAAATTGGACTCTTTCAGGAAGCCCATAAACCTGCTCTGGGCTGAAATTCTCCATTTGGGCATAAAAACCAGCAGTTCGTGTTTACTTCTGGTTATGAGCTAACAGGTGTCTGGGAATGAAGAAACGAATCACATTTCTGTGATGGAGTGCCATGGAATTTCAGAGCCAATAAATTGTCTTTGAAAAAAAAATTACCCTGTTCTATCACTATTGGTTTATAGTAAAACTGAGCTTGACCTGCAAGTTAATAAAGAAAGCTTGTTTACTAATTAGGCTTTATTCTCGTTGTCCCATGTTAATTGCAAAATCTCCATCTATCTCATTTCTGAATATGTTAATTTATGTCAGAGAGGAACAAGTTTTGAGTATGCAAACTCTTCCTTTAATTAGATCAAAGGAAGGTCCATCTCAGTTTTACAAGATGGATTCTAATTTTTAATCAGTAAAGTAAGTTTGACTCCTAAAAGGCAGCTTCTTTGACAGTTGGAAAACACTAATTAACAGACATAACTGTATTAATTGCATTATATCACTGAATTCTTATCAGTTAGCTTCTATTGCCTCCTTGCTAATGCAAACAGTTGTGGCTTTGGTGAAGTCAACTCATAAACGTCTTTCTAATGCTAACTAGCAATCAATGCATGTAAAATTTCTAATGTTTCTTTAGGGAATTCTACATAATAGATGGAGTCTTTCTTTTGAGTTATGCCCTGCTATTTAGTATAATTAGTCCTTAAAGCTGCACCTATCATATTATCAGCGTTCTGGGAGATAAAGAACACATTTTATTTGTTTAAGAACAAAGAATGCTAATAGTTTCCTTTAGGAATCCTTCTGCAATAGGCTAAATGGAAATCTGTGACCTACCAAACAACTTAAATTCATAACAATTAAAAATTCGTACCTTTAAAAGAATTCATGAAAAGACTTTAATAGTGAGAGAATGTCTGGGAAAGCTTAGTGCTGTTGGCTCCAGAGACTATCAACTGTCTTTTATCACAAAACCACAAGGAGAGCAGCAACTATTTCTCTGCTGGGCCTCTCCCCAGTGCCCTGCCTCCCTTCTGCTTCTGAAGGTTCACCTGACGCACCAGGGGATAAGGGCTCGTTTACTGCATAGCCTCCTTGAGCTACGAGGAAAGATGTCACTGCGTGTTGATTATGAAAGTATTTTTGTGAGTAGCACCATCTTTGTCTTTTCCTTCGAGGTGTGCTACTGAAATTGGTTACTTTCTCATATGGGTAACTGAAGATGTTTTCAGATGACCTGGGCTACGGTACTAGTACTCTTGAGGTAAATTCCTCCACGTCCTTGAAACATGTCTGCCTTGGAATCTTTTGGTTAAGTCTTGATAATGGGGCCTTAACATTTCTTTCCTGCTATATAAAGTATTTCCCAATGAAAATATGCAGGTTGAGTTCATCATAATGGGCCATCTATGACCATGAGATTGGGTATAGAGAAAATAAGAACCATGCAGAGGCTGACACGACCTTGGAAATGGCTGCACTGCAGTTAAGGCACACCCAGGGGAAGCTATTAGGACCTAATTTTGAATCCTCTGGATCCATGTGCAACCCAAATCCTCCAGTGCTTGAAGAGACTATTTCTCCAGAGTTGCTAGGCAGTAAGTCACCTCACTTGGGTATGTCCAATTTACTTTTCTGCAAATTTGTACTGGATCCCGAAAACCACATGAGTCCACAACAGAGAGAGAGGTAAAACTGACTTTTACAAAAATACCACCCCTGCCCTTCAGAGGTGCCTAGAACCACATGCACACACTCTCCACAAACTAATTGCACAATGCAAAAATGTCCCTGTTTCTAGAGTAGGCATCTTTTTACATAAACTCATTTATCATCTAGTATTATGGTAATTTCAAGGTAAATTTTCCACTTCGTCTTTTCCCTTGTGTTTCTAGCGTTTTCACCTCCCCCTCCAACTTAACAAGAAAACACAAAAATAATAAATAAAACTTGGTGGAGGGAGCTAGGAAAGACAATTAAATTGAATGGAGAAGGTCAAGTCTAGGTGAAAAGGACAGCTGAAGAGTTTCTGACAAGGAGGTTTCATTATCACCCGTTGTTTGCTTGTAGGCATTCATTAAAACGTCAGCCGTTTGAAGGTATACCAATACGCTCCTTCGCTGATTCCATATGGGAATTGCTCCCCAGACCACTGAGTGAAAGAAGTCTACTGTTAGGTGGTATTTGGGCTCTGTAGGCTCCCCATTTACATCTGACTGATGGTCCACAGGCCACACACAGATGATCTTCATGGCAGAACATTGCTAATGTGGGGTTGTGTATTCTAAGATGTCCCTGCTCCCAGAAGCACTGGATATGAAGAACAAGATGTTTCCCTTGAACTCTAGCATAAATCTCTAGATTCTGGCGCTGTACAAAAGTGCCAGAATTTCCTTGCAGCTGTAATACTTGCGTGTGAAAAGTCACATCCACTCCACTTTATATAGACTTCTCCGAGGAGAAATGAATCCACTGCCAAATCATGTAACCAAAATGGAAGCAAGTTCTTATTAGAATTTCAGTATCAAATTTAATTCTAAACGAGGCCTTGTTTGAGAAAAGAATCTTTCCTTTGTGGATTTGCTAGTTTGATTCCTTAGTCAGTTGCCCTCATAATTGTACACTCTCCATATAGTACATATTTGTCCCTAGAGAGTACAATTGATACTTAATAGTCATTCCAAACCAAACCTGGGTTGCCGTTCGTTCTTTATGACACTTACATAAATTTTGCTAAGGAAATACAAACTTTTGTTTATAGTTTATCCTACATTGAATAAATATTTGTAGACATCCATTATATGCCAGAACCTTCTTAAATGCAAAGACAAACACTGCATTTGTATTTGGTGAACAGATAGAAAAGTTAGTAAAGTAGAAGTGAAAGTCTTGCAAAGGGTAGAGCACCCTGGACCTTGTGAGGGACGATTGGCCTAGAGCTGATTAATTATCTGCTCAGATATCTCCCGAGTTGTACTCAGGCTGAACTGCATATTGCTGTTCTCTAACAAACAGCACACATCTATTCATCTGTCATCCCAAGGCCAGAATGATGAGATGTGCTGGTCCTGGTGTGTCTGTCTTCCTTCTCTCTTTTAGTTTCCCTTTATTAAAAAGGCCAGATGATTGAGTAAGATCCATCCACAGGACATTTAGGCATCTACCAGGTGACTTTTGGGATGGGTTGCACTTTTTTTTTTTAGCAGTAGAAGAGCACAGGAAGTGATGATAATAGCGCATGCCACCCGTCCCTCAGTGACCTCTTCTCAGCAGTCCATCAAAGACCAACTCTCAGAGTCTCCCATTTGGAATCTCTGCATGGCCACCCTATAGCCCCTTGCCCTCTACAGCACACACCCTCCGATTTCTGTCTGCTGCATCAGACTTAGAGCTCTCAAGCTAGGGATTGCTCTCATAGCTTAAGGACCCAACTCACTTTCAGTTTCAATTACCTTTTCCTCTACAACATTTTCTGGAATAGTCTCTTTCATAGAATGTATTGCTAAATTCCATAGGATTTTATTTGCCTTATTCTCCTGTTTGTTTCTTCATCATTAACAAGGAGTCATATGAGGACATCTTATTTTAAGAGAGAGTTCCTCATTCAATTATTTGTTTTTTCTCTTCAAAAAGAATCTTCAATGATTAGGCCATCGTTCTTCTTATTTAGTGATTATTAATTTAAAAAATTTCAAGAAAAAATGAGAGATTTTCTTTGAATAGGTAAATATATCACTTCAAACTGTGTCAAATGGCCTATTAAAATGAAATTGTTAATAAGGCCAGAAAGTTCTTTAAAAATGTTTTCTTTTCTTCTTTTTTTTTGCTGAGGAAGATTCACCCTGAGCTAACATCTGTGACCAGTCTTCCTCTATTTTGTATGTGAGTCACTGCCACAGCATGGTTGATGAGTGGTATAGGTCTGCACCTGGGATCCGAACCCATGAACTCTGGCCGCCAAAGTGGAGCATGCCAAACTTAACCACTACCCCACCAGGCTGACCCTCATTAAAAATTTTAAGGTGCCCCTTTCATCATTTAATTCCTTATATCCTAGTCCAATAATATTCTTCTCTTTTGGATTTAGGAGCCAGGATGAAGTCATCATTCTGAGATGGAAAGAACATGGGATTTGGAGCCATTCAGACCTGAGTTTGAATCTGGGCATGCCTACTGCTATTTACTAGGCACACGACTTAGGTTATTCAGTTTCTCATCTGTAAAATGGACATGATATTAGCTTATTTGGAGACATGTGAATGTCGAATTTAAAAAATTATGAAAAGCACTTGAAAGACAGCAAGCAATCAATTAAGCTTAGTGCCTATCTTCACTCTTCTCTACTTCCGGATTTTTCATTCCAGTAAGGTGGGAAATCAGCTAATCCTACACAGCTTCATATAACAGTGAAAAAGCTCTCCCAGCAGTGGAACAATGCACCATGCACAGACATGGGTCCATCTTGGCCTGGGCCTGGGGAGAAGGGTGAACACACTGGGGGTGACACAGAGTTTGGCCCTGGCTTCCCCCGCCAGTGCCCAGCAGGCCTTCCTGAGTTGGGCACCACCAGAGTGTGAGATGCCTTCATTGAAAACTTATAAAGGGACCCAGGGAGAGGAGGCACACTCCTTCTTCCCTCTAGAGAACACCACAGGGACAGTAAGGATTACGATTCCAGAGTAGGAAAAATGACATCAATCTACCAAACCCATTTGCTTATAAATTTCTGCTAAAGGGGTCAGTCTAGTTATGGGCAGTATATATGACTGCCTGAAATGGAAATAACTGTGTATTATTTGTTTATTCTGCAAACATAAAATTTATAGAAGACCTATTTCAGTGCCAGGCACTGCCAAAGTGTAACGATAAGTAAAAATAAACACAGTCCCTGCTGTCACTGTGCTTGTGGTTTACCAAGAGAGAAAAACAGCCAAAGAAAATAAAGGCAGACCTAGAATACTGATAAAAGTGTAAATGAGAGGTACATGGTTTGCTATGAAGCTTCTAGTAAGATCTGAAATGGTTGGGGAATAGATGCGAGGGGGTCTGGTGGTCAGAAAAGTCTTCCCTAAGAGCTTAAGTTTGAGTAAGAGCTACTTTGGCAAAGAGGAGGGAAACTAGCAGGGGCAGGACCCATGGCAGACAGAACAAGGACAAGCACCAGAATCCATCTGAAAGCAGACCCTTGTGGCCGGAATGCAGAGATGGAGAGAGCCATGTGTGAGATGAGGCTGGAAAGGTGGGCAGAAGCCAGGATTTTCAGGTGCTCACAGGCCATGTATGCCTCAGAGTTCAACAGTACAGGGAAGTGAGCGAAAGCATTGCTTTTAAAGCTGAAGGGCCTGGGTTCAAATCCTGCTCTGCTTCTTCCTAGCTTTGTGACATTGGGCACATTGCTTAACCTTTCTGAATTTCAGTATCTTCTACTTTATAATGAGATTCATAATAATAGCACCTACCTCCTGGGAGTTTTGTGCAAATTTAATGAATTGATTAATGTAAAACCCTTAGGATAATGTCTGGTACATGGCAAGCACCATGTAAACATTAGCCATTATTATTATTTTGCAATTTATCTTTTTTTTTTTTTATGTGTGAGGAGGATTGTTACTGAGCTAACATCTGTGCCAATCTTCCTCAATTTTATGTGAGATGCCACCACAGCATGGCTTGATGAGTGGAGCTAAGTCTGCGCTCAGGATCCGAACTTGCAAACCCCAGGCTACCGAAGCAGAGTGCGCAAACTTAACCACTATGCAACTGGGCTGGCCCCTGTGATTTATCTTAAGGGCAGTGGGAAGCCACTTGTTTTGTGGTCACCCTGTGGAGAGCAGGATCAATCCCTCACCCCATATTAGTTTGGGTGTCTAGACTGATGATATGACATGTGTACCACCCAAGAGAGTAAGAAAAAGTTTATTACATACAAAGTGAGACTTTCTGGGGAGAGCAGAGAAGGCACCCAAACCACTCCATAATGGCTTAAGTGAAAGGAGAGGCAAGAGGCTTTGTTTTAATTGTGGATATAGAAGGCGGGGCTGGGCTGGAGAGTCCCACCTAATGGCCAGGCTTGTTTGGTTTGACCTTCCCCACCAGCACCAAAGGAGAGAGAGCTCAGGGTTTGATTTTGGCTTCCCCAGATCTGGGGCAAAAGAGAGGAAAGAGGACGGCTAGGACTCAAAAGCTGTCAGTGGTCCAACATCAAAAATGAAGTCAGACTCTTTATTCCACCACCAAAGTGTTTTAAGAAGGGAGGTGAATGGCCAGGAAGATCAATTTGACTGCGAGGATTTATCTTGTCTCAACAATGTTAGTTATCTCTCATACTTTTTTTGAAAAACAAAGAACTTTTCCACTTTCAGGACCATAAAGTGTTCTGTTGACCTGTGAAAACATTTCATCAAGGGGATCGTGGCTATGTGCATACCCATTTAGTTCTTGGCTATATGAATTCATTACTGAAAGTTATGTGAACAATATTTATCCCATTAGGGATACAGTTTCTAATAGAATTTTACAATATGCCAAATATTGACTAAAGTTACTGTGATATTTATTCTTGGATAATTTTTACATTTGTGTTTAATATCATTTCAAAATGACGGAAAATAGTAGGTGCTGTTGAACAGGCAATGCTGTAATTCTTATGTCTTTAGTTAAAATGTACAATTGTTCTTTTTGTCTCTTCTTCCTATCATTACTCTTTTGTCTTCTATTAGTTTGAGTTAGGCTAAACTCATTGAATTCAGCAGAAGAGAGCACTAGACGAGAGTTTCGCATTTCTCTTTAGATCAGTTACTATGGGATCATTCAGTGTCTTTCTTCAATGTCAGGTCAAGTTATGCTGGTCCAGAAAACAAGCAAAGCAAGCTGACATTTTCCCCACAGTTCTTTCATTTAAGCATTGAATCAAGTCACTCCAAGCAATGAATCTATTCTTTGACCCAGCCAAAATGTTTGACTACAGTCCTGTGTAACACCCACCTTGACTGCATTAAGACTCACTTTAACTTTTAAATTTATGTGTGGAAGCAAACTCAATACCTCACCTTGCTCTGCATCCTCCCTCTTCCTGACTTCCTCAGTAAACATTAACGTGTCATTCACCAAACCCTCAGTCAATTAAATGTGGAAAATCAGTCAACCTCTCATTCTTCTTTTTCCGTTGAAACTGTTGCCAAATCTCGTCAATTAGGTTTTGATTTCTCATTTACATTTTTAATCAAAGTAATGCATGCACATGGTTAAAAATCAAAAGGTTACAGAAGAATTGGTGACAAAAAGCAACAGCTCCTTGTTCCTTTGCCCACCATTTCTTTCAACTTTTTCCATGGTAACATTTCTTGCCCTAAAAATATCCTTATGCTATTATTTCTTGATTTATCAACTTTAGATGTTGTCTGTTGACCTTTTTGATGAGAAGTGAGGATTTCTGTCACTCACACCATCCCTTCTTCTCTATCTTTTCCCAACCAAGTTACAATACTACCTTTAGTTCCTTCACTGGTTGACTCTAGAATTTCAGTTACCCTGCTTAGAACTCCACCTTTTGTTTCATCAAACATGGACAGTATTTCTTAGCCTCCATATTGAGATATTAGTGCTCACAACTTTCCCACCACCTCTTCCCCCTTCTACCTCATCATCTCTGCCAGCAATGTCATTGTTTTGATATTTTGAAAGTCAATAATGTTGACATTCTCTTCCCTTGTAACAGATAATTTTCCATAATTTGTTTAACAGTTAATTATAAGATGAAAATGAACAAACACCATTTACATTATTATAGCTTTATAGATATTGTATACTTGCAGAGATTTCATCTGTTCTTCTCTTGCACCACTTCATGTCTTTCTTGTTTCTGCAACTCTGCCCTAATTTGCAGTAGCTCTTGCCCATATTGGTGCTGTAGCCTTTAACTGGTCATGGCCTCTAGTCTTTTTCTGTTCAGATTGAATCCACAGTGATGCAAGATTAACCTTGCTAAAGCATTTCTCCATTTACATCATAGCTATTTTCAAAATCCTGCAATGGTTTGGCTAAAGCATCTTGTCAAAATCGTTAACGTAGCTTTCAAAATCTTTTACAAACTTTGTATCTATATTTATGCTCCCACTTCTGCCTTCATCCATTTTGTGCTCTACATTTTCCCTGTAAAAGCCTTACTCCATCCCTTTCTTGTACTTTTGCTCACAATGTACCCTTGTCCTTCAAGGAAGTCTGCCCTTCAGCCTATACCTGGTCAAAGTCTACCTTAAGCTCAGATCAAATGTGTCTTCTTCATCCTCAAAGCCATCTACATGATAATTTTCTTGTAGCACAAGAAAACCATATCTGTTTTAGTACCCTACTTTGTGTCTTTGTAGACCTGTTTTTAGGGGCGGGGGGGGGGGGGGGGATGAGGAAGATTGGCCCTGAGCTAACATCTGTTGCCAATCTTCCTCTTTTTGCTTGAGAAAGACTGCCACTGAGCTAAAATCTGTGTCAATCTTCCTCTATTTTGTATGTGGGACGCTCCACAGCATGGCTTGATGAGTGATGCATAGGTCTGCACCTGGGAACTGAAGCTGCAAACCCCAGGTCGCCAAAGTGGAACATGTGAAATTAACCACTGTGCCACTGGGCTGGCCCCTGTAGACATTTTCTTATTCCTCACAATATCCATTATAGTGGGCACTAATCATACTCACTTTTGTTGTATTTTTTTAATTTTTTCTCGCACTGATAGGAACATTGCATTGCTAAGGGTTTTTGTATGCCTTTGTATGTTTGACAGACTGGAAACACAGGGCAAATTACAAATATGTTTTGTGATTTGTAAATAACTTTGACTCCCATAGGAAAGAGCACTATCTATACATGTAAAAGATAATAAAGCTGCTGGAAAATTTTTATCTTTAAAATGTGATTAATTTAATTGTATCTTTCTTTTGCTGTTGACTCTAGACAGATGTAGCAATTCAGAACACATGTACTACAATTTCTTCTTCTCTGTTCAATGTCTTTATACAAGGATGGCTAGTAAGTAGCTTCAAAAACCAGTGTTTGGTATTTTCTTTTCCTTTCAGTCTCTTGATGTTTCAGATGAAGCCTGTCTGGGATTTCATTTTGTTCATAGATATAAGCATAATGATTCTCTCTGCTCTCAGTAATACGCTCTCTACCTGTGACAGTTCATCTGTGAATGGATATCACTAGTGTGAACCAGTTGGATCTCCCTGACCGCAGCTCTCTTTATGTAGGAAAATTGGGTCCTGAACATTTCTACCATGAACGTTCCCCTCTTTGTCTTGTATAAATGCAGGCAACTTTGCAAACCCTTATGGATGCTTTGAAACTTCTTTTCAGAATTTTTTTTTCCCTGAGAATCTTATTCTTTTCCAAACACATATACGTGTATCTTTTATTTCACCTTCCTAAGAACCTTCTAGGATAAAGTAAGGGGGGCATTATTCATATCCACTGTATAGACATACATAGAAGCTGGTCTTGAGACATTAACTAACTTATCACCCTTTTCATGGCTAGATAAGAGAACTAGACCCCAGAACTCCTGGCCATTAGCCATGCTTATCCCGTGATGCTGTAGAATTTCATGTTTTATAGCTGCTCAGATTCACATCTAGCTACCAAGTTTAATTTAATGGTGAAAAATAATCCCTATCATGCTAAAGAGGAAGACATTCAGGTTTTTTTTTTTTTAATTAATTTTTTTTGCAGGGGAAAATTTGCCCTAAACTAGCGTCTGTTGCCAATCTTCCTCCTTTTTCTTCCATCACCTCCCTAAAGCCCCAGCACATAGTTGTATAGAGCTGCAAATTCTTCTGGTTCTATTATGTGAGCCACCAGCACAGCATGGCTACTGACAGACAAGGGGGTGTGAGTCCCCCCCAGGAACCAAACCCGGGCCACCACAGCAAAGTGCACCAAATTCCAACCACTAGGTCATCAAATCTGGCTCAGCGTTCAGTGTAACATCTGTGTGTATCATCTATTTGTCATGGAGGAGACATGCTCCATTTATCCTACTTCACTTCTATATCTATAGTATTCTCCTCTCTCACTTACATTCTTTTGTGGAATATTGTACACTTGCAGAGCAAGCTATTGAGCTGTGGAGATTATGGTGGTGCCCCTAGCAGCACTTTCCCTTCCATTCATAACTAGCTCCATTTCCACAGATTGCTGGCTGCACCACATACTAGCTATGTATCTTTGAGCAGGTTTTCACGGACTCAGTCTCCTCCACTATAAAGTGGGGATAATAATATTACTTACATTATGAGGTTGTTATGCAGATTAAATGAATTAATATAAAGCACTTTAGAACAGTGTTTAGTATGGACAAATATTGCATAAGTGTTTTCTCCTATTATTGTTTGTTATTATTATTATTTGAAAGTTCAGGAGAAAGTAAGAATAAATAACTGTCATGACAAAGATAGCAGCATACCCCAAATGGCCGTGTTTTCCTGTGGTAATTCATTCATCAGACACAGTCATTGTTGTCTTAGTTTTCCCACTTGTATCAAGCGTGCCCTCTTAAATGTTGTGTGGCCGCTCTGGTCTCTCGTCATGGATAGAACACATGCAGTTCCATGGCCAGGACCCTTAGGCTAACAGGCCCCCATTTCTGTCTCCTTTCTGTTCCCTGTCATTCAAGTGCCTTCTTATCCCCATTTTTGATCTTTGCCTCTCAGGTCTCTGCAGTTCTCTGATGGCAAACTAAGTTTTCTGGAACTGAGCCAAGCACTGGATATGTCCCCCTTTAGTCAGTGGCAGTGGGTGGGGGATAAGACAGGGAACATGATGGGATATGGGAGATGGAGAGTTGATGGCTGGAACGCTGCAGTGACATTCTTCACACAGATTTTTACAGATTAATGATCTCTCTTCCTGGGCAAGAAGTGCCAACCTGTTGGCAAAATTTCTATTTTAAGTTTAATAATAAAGAAAAATTACCTATCCCAGAAAAAGTGTTTAGAGCACACCAGACTGATAGGTTAGGACTCATAAGAACTTAAAAAACCAAGCTATCCAAGGCCTAGTTAGCTTGTTTTACTTTAATGAAGGAAAAGAAAACAAAACAAAAGCCTTCCATAAGGAAATGGAAGACAGTTTCTGTTTTACCCCTTGAGGTCACCAGTGAGTTATGAAAAGACTTTTTTTTTTTTTTACCTACTCTTTCTCAGTCTACACCTAAGAACTAGCCCACGGGAGTCATCTTTCTAAAGTTCCATTCCATGGAGTGGAGAGCGAAGTGTCCTTTTAGTCATTCATACACACATCTTCGGCATGTAAGCAGCCAGTTTTTAGTGACTGCAGGTAACTGAATCTATCTGCCTTCCGTGTCCAGTCAGCTCTGGGCAGCTTTCAAGAGAAGACCCAGGCTGGCCAAGTGTGTGCCTAGGGAGAGAGGAGTTTGGCTCCCTCTTACAGAGCATCAGAGGGGTTGAAACAATTCCTTTGTTGCTTGGTTTTTAAGCTTCTCTTTCCTCTGGAAGGAGGGACTCAGACTCATATTCATGATCATCAGAGAAGCATTTGTTCTCCTCATAGAAGACAACAGGAACTGTGCACTCCCAGCAGCTGCCATCACCCCTCCCCAATCCCAAAGCGAATCTTCCATACCCTTAATTGGTGGGAGCAGATTGCTTGAAATTCACCTGACGGTGACAGTCAAGTTCAGATTTCATCCTAAGGCTTTCACTCTCTTGTGCATCATGGTAGACAAAATTCTAAAATGACCTCTATGATTCCCTGCCCCATGGTGCATACATACCTCCTCCCAGTTATTCAAACACCGTTCTAGATGTGAAGGAATTTTGCAGATGTAATTAAGGTCCCAATTAGATGACCTTAAGAGAGGGAGATAAACCCAAGTAGTTCCAACCTAATCAAGTAGGTCCCTAAAAGGGACAGAGCTTTTTCTGGAAAAAAGAGATTTAAAATCTGAGAGGGATTGTGTTCAAGGGAGAGTCTTTGTTGCTGGCTTTGAGGATGAAGGGGGCTACATGACAAGAAATGGTTGCCTCTAGGAGCTAAGACTGGTCCCTGGCTGACAGTCAGCAAGGAAACAGGGACCTCAGTCCTACAACCAGAAGAAACTGATTCTGCCGCAGCCACATGAACCTGGAAGATTATAAGCCCCAGAAGATTATGGAAGACACTTTGGTTTTAGCCTTGTGAGACTCTGAACAGAGAACCCAGTCTCACCACACCCAGATTTCAACATGCAGAAGCAGTGAGTAAATAAATGGATGCTATTTTAAGCTAGGTTTGTAGTAATTTGTTATGCAGCATTAGAAAACTAATACAGTGGTTGCAGTGTAGTATGGAATGTTGTCATGAAGTCACCTTCCAATACCATCTGGGAAGTCTGCAAGTTTTTTGCTCTGCTAGAAAATCAAAGATGAAGCTCCCTGTCTCTCCTACTAAAATAACCCCACTAGGTAAGTACCTAGTCCCAACTTGATGGTTACTAAGGGAAAGTTATCTTTATCTTCTGTGCTTCTTTCTGGCCCTATAGCTTCCCATGAAAATGAATGGAAGAGCACATGTAAACTCTCAAGTTGTTTACCATGTGTATGGCCATTTTTGGGGGGCATTTTTGGAACCTTCTGTATCTTTGTGTGTTTCAGTCCTTACAGCCACACCTGCAAACTCCTTGTGTGCTCATGGTTGACTCCGTCCCTAGAGGAGAACGCCGACTAGGAAAGAAAAAGGTTGCCCTGCGCTGACGTTTCCCTGATTTTACGGGGAAGCAGCCTATTCTCGCTTTTTGACAACTTCCCTGATATTTTTTCGAAGTCCACATGTTTAAATCTTTGTCTCTCTGTAAATAATCCTTGTCAATAGAGTGTATTTTTATAGGTAACTGAACCACTACTGCTAAACTTGTGGTATTAATGAAGAAGTCAGAGCTGTCCCTGTAGGGCTGTAAGGAAGAGCTTAGAGTGGCTGCTGAGAGCCGGGCCACTTCGCTGAAGAAATCATTGCGCACTGTTTATTGGATCCAGGCCCATTATCCAGGTTGAGTCCTGACACTTGTCAGGCTCCTCTCTTTACTCTGTGTGAACACAGGGCAGTCTGAGGCCAAATTCTGCAAGTGGCTGCTAGAAAGAAAGTTCGCTACCATTTAGCTATCCTGATACTACTTGACTCTTGGTTAAGGAGAAGGCAGTGGGATATTCTCCACGTTGTTGAAGAAAAATATGTCGCTTCTGTCATTAATTTATTTTGTACTGAAATTCTAAAAGTTAAGAACCACTAAAGTCTTGTACACGATGCTAAGCTGTTGTCTTCTTTTGCTGTTTGAATGACTATTTCATTATAGCGAAGTACTGGTCATTTACATTTAACTCTGTTTGGCTCTGTATGAGCAGGATTGCTATATTTCAGTGACGATGTGAAATATTTAGCTCTGAGGTCCATCATTTTAAGGAAAGGGAGTCTTGGAATTTTAGCTAAGATTACAGGAACACCAGAGAGCAAAAGTAAGACCCCTCCTCCAACTGCTGAGCCAAAAAAACGCACTGGGGCCAAGCAATTAGCACAGCACAAAGGCAGCCATTACAGTATCAGAGCCAGCCTTCATTGTCTCATTGCACCCTGCAGGCTTGACAAGTTTTCTCATGGGCTGCGCAACTGCGATTTGGAAAGTAAACAATTTATATGTCACATCCCTGGATCAGACCTTTGGAAATCCACATGCCTGTTGTGATCTCTGGACCCCAACCTCACCACCAGGCTGACAAAAATCCCTGGGACTGGTTCACATATTGGGAATTGAAATGAGAGAGAATAGGAATATGTATCGTGGTGTTTTATCAAAGTGCTCTGTTATCAAAGACTTGAAGCCTAAAGGACATGGGTGGGAGTGAAAGTGATGGAGGTTGTGGGAGATGCCAGTGGGAGGGAAGTTTCCAGCAACATGCTTTGGTTTGAATGCATCCAGGAGAATTTGAACTGGGTCCTCTCAGCTTGGAGATATTAGAAGGAAACAGACCATCTCCCTGTGTCCTGAGGTCTCCAGTCTCCTGGGTAAGATAGTGAGGTGTAATTCTCCAACTTGGAGAATTCCCAGAAAACCACCCCACAACAGTCCTGATGTCCTGTAAGGAGGCCATAGGCACTTTTTCCTTGGGCTACATACCTGGGACCCAGACATTTTTATCTTTCTTATATGTCATGTACACAAATACATATAGCAACAAAACCTTAAAAGATAAAACAATATTGTGAAGTCAGATTTATCTTCTTACTATTAGCAAGAATTCCTTTAAGTGAATTAACACCTTGCGCAAAGGATGCATCTAAATAATCAAAATAAAATTCTGAATCTCCTTTGTAGGATATCCTGCTCAACCACAAATTTACCATAGTTATTTAAGTTGGAAAAAATATGCCCACTTAACCTTCTTGTATTTCTAGTGATCCAGTTTTATGTTTGGTTACTGAAAAGTAGAAGCCAAAAAGCCTTCGGAGCAGGCTCTCTGGAGAAATCATTTTCCCTCTGGAATGATGACATCAGGAATGTATGGGAGCTATGGAGCTATCTGATTGATGGCATGCGACTCATCCATAATGACCTGTGTAATGATGGACAATCATTTTCTAGATTGGCGCTGGTCATTGAATAAGGTGCTGGGCAGTATTTCAGGCCACTGCACAGTGCAAGAGGATGTGGGACTGTTGGTGATATTTCATGCAAATTTGCCTAAGCTTGGAAGTAAGATACTTCAGAGGCTTGTTGCTTAGGTTGGGCTATCTCTGGTGGAGGCGTGTTGTATTGTGTCAATGCTTTATATTTCATGTGACATCATATTCTAAATAACAATCACAGTAATTTAGAAACTGATTGCAATTTTAAATTACTTCCTACAATAGCTATTTATTAATTAATATTCATATTCAATTTTCAGCCACTGTATACTTCATATTTCTCCATCTTTACTTCCTTCTCTCATAAACTCGTTAACAAAAGGCTACAATCTATTTCAAGGAAAAGGTGCTTCAAAATTGCTTTATCCTTATTAATTAAATTTAAAATCTACACTAACTTATTCCATCCAGTGGGATTTATTCTGGTTAATTCCTTACAGGAGACTGCTTGGGTGATGACAAAGCTTTTTTGCAAGTGCCTTGTTTATGCTGTCTTAGCTGAGTCAGACATAAGGTGCTGACCCAGGCTGTATAGCAAAATAGTTAATTCCACATACTCTGGAGTCAGAAAGATCTCTATCAAATGCTGATTGCACTATTCACTGGCTTGGTGACTTCTGTGGTCTTCTCTAAGCCTCAATTTTCTCATCTATAAAATGGGGATTTTATTTCTTCAGGTCATTGTTGTGAGGATTAAATGAGAGCACGTGTGTGAAGTCCTTAGCAGTGGGCACAGCCCATTGTAAGTCCTCAGAAACAGCCACTATTAGCAGTGTCAGCATCATCTTGTTTAACTTCTGTCTGAGGAAGGCAGTCATTTCTCAAAGGCTAGATGGAACCATCTTTTTTGCCCCATGCTTTTCATCTCTCCCTGCTGAGGTCTGAATGATGGTGACATCTAGGGCATGACTTGTCCACTTTATCACCAGCCCTTCAAAGTTTCTTCAAACTCTTAGTCAGGGAGATGAGGAAGCTGGTAAGCTGAGTTGAGCTCCTTCCCAGAGTGTCCTCAAGTGCTACTGCAGGGGAAGCAAAGAAGGATGAGACTGGAGGACAATCAGAAGACCCAGTTTCTAGTGCCTTATTTACTTCTTCTTTTCTGGAAATTGTGCTGTTCCTTTGAAATCCCAGTTTCAAGAGGACCTTGGCACAACCCTATAGCAGACAGTGAGTAATGCTGGCTGGGTCACAGCGTGACCAGGCTGCATTGCCTCTGCAGCCACCATCCTCCCATTGTAGTTCTCTGACCAGCTTACAACCTCAGGGGACCAGAAGACAATGCAGCCTTTGTCACCCCATGTTCTGTGAAAAAAGCACTCTGTGGTCCCACAGGTATGGGAAATGTTATGTATGCTGTCACTTTCTGGAAAATTCAAATTGTGCCTTAGCATATTAAAGGCTGTAGACCTGTACTAAAAAACGTGATTAATTTTGTTTAGGCAAGCACTTCATCAAACATATTTGACCAAGGAATCCGAATGAAACATCTCACTCTGTGGGAGACTCTGGAATTGTGCTTTGGTCTGCTATTATGAGAAGAATTGTTGAGCATTTTATTTCCTGCTGGGAAGAGACACCTTGGTAAGCCAAAGAATGGATATTTTAAATGAAGTAATTTATTAGTCAGAATTTCTGAATCCAGAAGTTATGTGGTTTATTTTTGTGAGAAGAGTGTGCTAGACATTACTGATATAACACCACTTTTGAATTGGGTTCATTTCATGGCTTGACCCTCCATTTCCCCTGAGATTCACTTACCACTGGGATCAGGAAAAGAAGAGGCTCAGCTGACACTGTAGCCATGAGCATCTTCCAGACATGCTCATGAAGGTTTACATTTGTCGCACGCAGTCATGAACACCGTAATTAAACATAAACAGAAATAATTCTGATCGTGGTTGTAAGTACAATTTGCATTTAAAAATTAGAAAGTAAAATGTAATGATATATCTTTACCAAAACAAAAACCAGAGACAAAAAAACAATCCTGTCTCCCCAGATGGGCATGTTGGGCCTTCCTCTTTGAAAAAGTCTGATCAAATGCAAATTGCCATCTCTCCTCTATGGCAGTACTTGGCCTGTTGGACTTAGCTAACTGTCATGAAAGGATATCATTGAAGAAACATAGAAAATTAAGTTGCTTCATGACTACTTACTTTCACTCTTCTGAGGCTTTGCAAATAAGATGATTACCCACAATGTTGTAATTTTAGCTTCATAAATGTTATGATTAAACAACTGTAAGATTTTTTCTTTTTTTATCTTTCTCTTTGTACTTACATATGCTATGTATCATCTTTGCATCAGATCTGTCTTCTAAATTAGAAAACCTTCTGAAAATTTTAAAGAGTTTCTTTTTTGTTTTTTAAAGATTTTTTATTTTTTTTTTACCCAAAGCCCCCCAGTACATAGTTGTATATTCTTCGTTGTGGGTCCTTCTAGTTGTGGCATGTGGGATGCTGCCTCAGCGTGGTTTGATGAGCAGTGCCATGTCCACGCCCAGGATTCGAACCAACGAAACACTGGGCCGCCAGCAGCGGAGCGTGCGAACTTAACCAGTGGGCCACGGGGCCAGCCCCGAGTTTCTTTTAATGTTAATTAACATTTCTGAAAATGAGGATCAGACACTTTAATAAAATGAAATTTTTGTATTTGTGTGTAAAAATATTGGTATGTTTTTATGGCAATGATGTTAATCAATTAGTTTATAAAGTTCAGGATAAGTTTTGCAAAATTATTTTTTAAAGCTCTTCTGAGTATTAAAGAAATAACTGATTAGTACATTAGCATCCAGAGAGCAGGACCATAGCTTCATAACTCATTTCCAGGGCATTTCAAAGTTAAAAAGTTTGAATCGGTTCTGAGCTGAACTCAAGTAGAATTCTCAGGTAAGTTGATATTTTACCGGCCCTTGCTGAACCACCTTAGATCTTGTCATCAGCTTCTTGGTCTGAAAAATAGAGGGTTGTGATTCCTTTACACATCCTTGCTTTACGGGAATGTGTAAGTGATTAGTCAAGTAGTGTTTAAGCGCCGTTTGGACGAATAGAAGAAAATATGAGGTAATTGGATCAAGTAATAGATTTTTCTTCCTTTCTGTGGTGTGAACAATGAGAAATATTGTTGGGATTTGGTCTTAAATAGTAAAAATCAGTGATCATGATAAGTAAATTGGATCTAGGTTTGGGAAATTTTTTGGAGAGCATTAGGAATGGAGTGTCTTTTTTTTTTTTTTAGCTTTCAGATGTACATTGTAATATATTTTGAATTCTGTGTAGATTACATCATGTTCACCATCCAAAAACTAATTATAGTCCATGCCCTCACATGTGAGCCTAATCACCCCTTTTGCCCTTCCCCTATAGTAACCACCAATCCAATCTCCATTGCTGTGTGTTTGTTTGTTGTTTCTTATCTTCTACTTATGAGTGAGATCATATGGTATTTGAATTTCTCCCTCTGACTTATTTCACTCAGCGTAATACCGTCAAGGTCTATCCATGTTGTCACAAATGGCCAGATTTCATAATTTCTTATGGCTGAGTAGTATTCCATTCTGTATATATACCACAACTTCTTTATCCATCTATCCCTTGATGGGCACCTAGGTTGCTTCCGTGTCTTGGCTGTTGTGTATAATGCTGCAATGAACATAGGGGTGCATGTATCTTTATGCCTTTGTGTTTTCAAGTTCTTTGGATAAATACCCAGCAGTGGGATAGCTGGAATGGAGTATTTTTAAAGCTCCGATTGATGTGCATCCAGAACATTTATAGTGGCTGTCAGTTCCCTTGTAGATTTGTCTTTAGCAGGTACTGGATCAGCTCAGCTCTGACCAGTCGTCAAAACATTGTATCCAAGACACTGCCTGGCATTATTTATCAACGTTTCTGTGGTCCACACTTGTATGGACCCTAAAAGCACCCTTTAAATTGCTTTGCTCATGAAAGGGAGACTTGAATAACTTACTACCTTTCAGATAATGAGAGAAAAGTCACAATTATAAGACATGCTTTATTTTATAGTATCTAAAGATGTGGATATTATAGGAAGGGTGTATTATGTACTTAAAAAGGAAGAATAATAATAGTAATAATAATAATAATAATCCCTCAGATCTTTGGGCTGAAGGATCATTGTTGTAACAACCCTACAAAAAATGAATTTTGAAAAATAGTCTTTGGAAATAAAAACAAACAAAGAGTAAAATGACTCTATGAAAGAACACTGTTTGAAATAATATGTTCATTTCATCTCTACAGTTCTATTTGAAAAATGTGAGACTTTCTGAAGCAGAATGACAGCAAATAATACAGTAGAATGATTTGGCTGAGCTACATATTTGGGTGTGAAAGTGAATTTCTTTGAAGTCATAAATACTCTCTGGATGTTTAGTTAAAGTTTAGATTTCCTAGAAGTTCTGCTCCAACTAGACTTTTAAAGCCATCCAAAACAAAATCTGTAATTTATTTTCTTATTACCTTTTTATGAGGTCTTATAGCCACCGTAACTTCTTTTGTGCTTTGAGATTTACAGGTTAGGTCCTGTAAAGGGCACTTGTATGACCCTCTAGGCCAGGGCTGTATATCTCGCCTTTTCATTTCTGGTCCACCAGAATTAATGAGGGCATCTTTAAGTGACAGTCTCCTTATAATGTTCAAATGACCAGAGTACAAGAGGTTAAATAATTTTACCACCACTGTTCCTGAATTTAGACACTATAATCAAGTGAATTGACATAGAAGATGGTGTCGACAAAGCTCACAGTCCCTTGGGCCAGATTTCAAATGGGAACTAAAATATTGATAGAATTCCATTTGGGATATGATCAAGAGTGTGGTATCTTTACTTTGAATTTTATTCGTGTTTGCAGTATTATTCAAAAATCGAATGCGCCACACTACTGCTGTCACTCATAGTGCCCTTGTTGTTTGACTAAGGGAGAATTCAGCTTCGGGGCGCTGTGCTATTCAGCAGAACATAGTGCCAAGAAGGGCAGCAAGCTATGCCTGCCAGGGAGAAATATCCCCTTTTATAAATAGCCCAACTTTGCCAGTGCCTTTTAGACTCCTTAAAGCATTTTTAGCTAAAAATACACAGCCATTCACAACAGAAATTTTGTTCTCGTCCCATCTTTTATTTTTTACCTTCTAATTTACTACACAATAGAAACAGCATTTCGTGCCCCAGCGTTCTTTTCTTTTAATATCCTATATTGTACGGCTTTTCTTTCTTTTCCTTAAGGACTCCTTTAAGCTACAGTAACAATATTTGGACTTCAACATAAAATATTACCCTTTTATTCCAAGATAATAATGACTCTACGATAAAAAAAATAATAATAATAAAAAAGAGAAAAGAAAGAAACCCCAAACAAGCCACACCATCCAGTTTCGGCCAAGCTGCCAAATCCTATTACAGATTCAATCCTATTAAAACGTTCCCAGGTTTAAGCCTGCTTTGGAGTTTTTCATAGGAGTGCATGACCCTCACCCAAACCCCTACATGTGTGGTCAGGGACCTCAGGATAATCGTAAACTGCCTGGACTCCCATTAATCTCGCACAGTCAGATATTAGTGCTTGTAAATCAGCACCTAAACAAGGACAATAGTTAAAGCCATCAATAGTCTTTTAATGAGGCAGATCAAAAACAAATGAAAGCAGCAGGACACTCGGATTTACCAAGGAGGGGAAGGGAAGGCCATAAGCTTTGTCTGATTTCTTATAGAAAAAAGTAGATGGATTTAGTCCAGGTCTTGTCTTCTAACTATTGCAACCACTGTTTAAAAAAAATATCAAACAAGATTATTTCCAGGAATTTCCTTCATTTTCTTTGTTTGGGACATAGCAGCTGTCACTTTCTTCCCTTTCTCTCGCTTTCCCTTTATAGTTGCACACAAACATATATCGACATATGTGCATTAATGTACACATATTTAAAAGAGGAGGCCATTGCAAATAATAACTGCATGTAGACACATTAGGCAATGATCAGTTACACTTTGTCAAGAATTGTAATTACTTATCTGCATCCTTGCAGGCATTTTATGTGCTTTTGAAATTCCCACAGATGTTTTTCGTCCATTAGAAAAGAGGGAAACTATCTTGTTTTGTAATTCCTTGTTTTAAAGAAGGAGCAAAATAAAGCAAGATAGGATTTATTATCTAGCACGCATGTGCAGCAGCATTATAATGGTTGCCAAGCAACCTAAAGGAACCATATCATAGTAAAGAGGGGGGCAAATGAATGAACAGATGCATGGGATTAGATATAGGAAGGGGAGAGAAGAAGCTGCCCTGAAATGAGCTCACCTTGGCACATGACTTTTTGATTGGGATTTGCTGTTATTCAGAAATATTTATCTTAAATACCTCCTTTTGATTTTGTGTGGGATTTTTATTTCACTATGTGTTTAGTTTACCATTTGACTGAGAGCCTCAAAAAGAAGGGATGGGAAATGCTTGTAAAATTCTTATTCTTTCATTGTTGCCAACAGCATTCTTTCAAGACAACATTTTAAGAAGCAGAAAGGTACAGAAACAAGCCTTCTCCTACGTTTGCTCTAACATTATCCAAGGCAAACCTACGCATTCAAAGAAGGAATTTCTTTGGCGGTGTTATCAAAACATATGTTCACTTCAAATTGACGGCTTACTTACTAAGCCACTTTCATTGCCATCATTTAAAAAGCTCACTATATATAATAATTTTATGTATATATATAATATATGCACTCACACATGATACATATTCCAGGTAGTCTACAGACCGAAAATAAAACGCCCTCTCTTCTTCTGCCAGGTTTCCAGAGGGATGAGACAGACAGCCCTGTTTGTACATTTGTACATATACAAATACTTACGATTCCGTGCATTTAATAGCAAATATCGCTAGATAATCAAATCATGTAGTAGAGGCAGATTTCAATGTTAAGTTCTAGAAGGCTGCCTGGCCTCAGCATATCCTGGCAGCCGAGTCCAGTTTTACCCAAGAAATGGGAAAAAGTAAAAGCTATTTTCAAGCTCCTTTGAATTCTTTAAAAAATGAGACAGACCATAAATTAATAAATGTTTCAAGAGTGACTCCCAAGTAAAGAACCTTCACCTGGGAAATGCCCGCCATGATAGCTTCCGAAAATGCGAGATATGAACTGCTGGTTCCTCAGAACTAGCCACCAGAGGGGGATGAAAGGTGTAATCAACTCAGCAGATACGTGGTTGTAGAATTCCTGCCACCTGAGAGTACTTCTGTCACTTCCTACAGCATAGCAGCTGCATTTGTTAGGAGTGCTGGCCTTGTGGCAAGATGTTAACTGGGCCAGTACAGTTCTTGGGGATCATTTTTCCCTTTGGATTATGTGGTGAAATTATAGCTCTGTAGTTTTCCCAAGAAATGGCATGTATAGTTGCATTTTAATAGTAGATTGACATTAAGCTATTGGGGAATTATACTGTGTCTACTAATATATATTCCACCTCTCTTGCCCTAATGAGATCACCTTACACTCGCTGGCACTGATGCAAACATTTAGAGCTGAGTGTTCAAAAGAGGCTGGAGTACAAATGGTACATAATTCATTACCCTGGGAAACGCGATTTCAATGCAACATAATGCAAGGTGCTCTCAAGTATTTCTGAGGCAGGAAGACTGAACCAGAGTCGTGGTGAAGTGACTGTTTACATCGACCTGATTCCACTTGTTCTTTACTAGAGCTAACAAGTCCTCTGCTGTATTATTTCATCCACTTCTACTTATTGGACTCTGCAGAAAAGTCCTTGCAGCTAGAGGAACAAACCCTTTGTTGCACAATCTACGAAGCAACGGAAATCGGCATAAATAAAAAAAAGGAAGATCCTGGAAATTCTACAGAACATTCCTCTGAGCTATTTTATAAGGGCTCGGCCACCTGGAGAATTTGCATTTAAAATAACAAACTCTATTCTCCACCCCATTCACTCTTGTCAAAAACCAAAAGATGGCAGCATTTTGCCCATGGTTCATTAGCGACACCTTCAGTGGAGCTAGGGCTGCGTTTCCACTTTCATGTGCGTTGTGATTCCCTCGTGGTACTAAATGTGGATTGATAATGCTGTGGCATTTATTAACTACAGCAATGACAACAAAAATGAAATTTCAAAAAAGGTCAGAAGATTAATTTTACAAATTATGGTGTAAAGCATCAGAATTCCTCTTTGATGAGGAAATGCACACCAGTCTAACTACAATGACTCTGCAGAGCAATCAAGCTTGGCAAGTGGTATCAGAACCCAAACACCTTGTCCTTCCAGCCATTTGGCTTTCCTGGCGAAGGGCCAGAGAAAGGAGTGGGGAATCTTGGGCCTGCAGACTGAACCTAATGTGCGGGAAATGAAAAAGGGCAGTAATGAACATATCTGACAAGGTTTCCACCAGCCCAGGCATGCTCCCGATCTCTTCCTCAAAGCTTGCCCTAATAAAAGAGGGCAAGGTTGGCTAAGTATCTGAAAAAGGGTTGTCAATCGCCTTTACTCCTGGTGTTTGAAACAGAATAGATTCTTATCCATGAGCATTTAAGGACACTCCTTCCCAAGATACCTTTCAAAGCCCACTCCAGACATTTGTCTCAATCATTTGATTCCCAACAAGACTGAATGCCTCAATTAAAAATCTCCACATTTGGAAAAACAAGAGGGCACATAGCTTTGCTCAGTTGTTTTCAAGGGGAATTTGGTCCTGTTTTTCTGAAAGTTCATTATAAATAGGGTCAACATTTGAAAGTAATAATCTTCATCAGCTTCCTGCTCATCCTACGTAGTCTGTTCAACTAGGCTATTGTTTTCCTCTCCTACATTGTTGATTAGCCTTGTGAAGATACTGTAATAGGCCTCATTCTCTCCTAAGTACCAAGATTCCCAGTTTTCTTGAAACAAGGGCAAAATTCCTTTATTCAAAAATAGAGGTCCAATTTCAAATTAGGTTCAAATATCTCAGGAAAATGCAGGCAAAAAAAAAATGTTTAGAAGCTTCTAGTGTTTGTTTAAAAGAAATCAATTATGTTGGGGTTACTTTTGATTTTGGACTCAATATCTGTACATCTGAGAGAAGGGTTTCCATAGCTTTAATGTCACTGACAGAACTTACTTTCCAGTCTCATCTTTTTTCTAGGAGCCTAGGCCACTATATTGGTATGTGACAGGAGAAATGTGAATTCCATTGTAATATAATGGATGTTACTAACCAGAGTGATAAATGTTGATCTCTCATAGACATGACACTGTTGACTGAGTTTATAGATATAATCAACATATGTATATTGCTTATGTAATTTAAATATGAACAATTAAAAATGGGATTGAGGTGAGCTTAAATTTCAGAAACTCCTTGAAGGGATTCACCAGGGAATTACAATTCAATTTCACGTGTCTATCTTAAAAAACAATGCTACTTATAAATAATCTTGTCTTAGAAATATGTAGAATTACAAGGAGAGCAAGGTGTGCAGCTATAAGTTGGTGAAGTCAGCAGCTGTTTGAAAATGAGCTTGAATCCAAGTTCTTCTACTTTGGACTATGTGGCCTCAAGGAAAGTACTTAGCCCTTATGTGGCTCAGGTCCCTCATCTCTAAAATGGTGATACAAATAGCTATCTCACAAAACTGTGTTAGGGTTAAATGAGATACCCATTAAGCACCCGTTCACCATGTATAGCATAGAGGAGGCGCCATTACTATTATTATTATTGACTTGTATAAATAGTCAGAATATTATGTGACTGACTATTCTAACAAGATACAACTCTACCAAAGACCACTAAGTTGTAAGCCTGAAAAAGATAGTAGTAAATTTCTATTCTTCCCTGTTATCCTGGAATAGACTTTAACAGAATCCTTGATCATTTCCTGTTAAACATTATGCCTTCACTTCTATACCCACATCTTCCTGTGCCTCCCTTTTCCCAGACCAACTTGCTTTCTTCACTCTTCTGTTTCTGTCAGTGATATCACCATCACAGTTTAAAATTTAAATTTACATTTGTTCATTTATTTATTCATCCAAAAGTTATATGGTCTGCCATTATGCATAAAGCATTATTCTGGGTGCTGTGTGTGAGGGGAAATACAAAAATATCTGTTAGATTTTCTGCCTTTAAGACTATATTTTCTTGAAAGAGATAGCACAAACTTAGATACCTATAATTTGAAGTACTTCGAAATAGGAAATGTTGTTTTTGGGGAGCTCTTCTATGACTCCTCCTTCCCCCGCCACACACACATGGATTAATCCCTACCTGTTAAATATTTGCATGCACGCTCAGATTTGTTACATTGTATTATCATCAAAGTTGGTTATATTTCATCTGTCACTCCATGCACCTGATTCAACAAAAAGTCTTACAGACTCCTTTAAACTTATCTTAAATTTATCCACTTCTCATCATCTCTATGTCTGCCATCTTGTTAAGTCCCTATCAACTATTTGTCTGGATTACTTCTAGAAGCTCATAATCGATTCCATTTCATCTAATTCCATTCTTGCTTCCTACCATCCATGCTTTCCACAACAATCGCTTCCATCTCCAACTGCAACCTTTTCAGTTCTTCAAAGGTGTGAAGCAAGTTCTGGCTTTATGTTCTTTATAATAACTGTTCCCTCTGCCTAGAATGCTTTTCCTCCAAGCTTCATGAGGCTGCTTTGTCATCCATGTATCAGGTCACCATCCTTCTCATTCCAAGTTGGTCATGCAGTCACTCCCCATCACATCACCCTATGGTAATGATTGGCATAAAACTTATCACTATCTGTTGTGTTTTTGTTGATTCATTTTGAGTGTTTATTGTCCCTCCAACTAGAATGTAAGCTTTTTGAGGGTAGGCATCTTGTCTGTCCTGTTTATTAATATATCCTCAGAGCCTAGAACAGAGTCTAGCTATAATAGGTACTCAATAAATATTTGTTGAAGTAACAAATTATTGATGATAATTATACATTTGTTTTTAACTACTAAATTTTGTGGTTCTTGAGTTAGGAACCATAGTTCATTCATCTTCCATTCAATATTTTCTAGCATATAATAGAGATTCAAAAAAGGCTGGCTGTTTTGAATTCAACAAATTGAGAAATGATTTCTTGCTAGTTGATTCTGAAAGGTATCATGGAGAAGTGCATTTGAGCTGAAACTTGAGTAGATGACCAAGATGATGTGGTTCATTTCAGGCAATGGGTACTATGTGAGAAAAAGTTTGAAACTGGGGAAATTTAGTGAGGATTTTTAAGATAATAATGAGTGCTAATTCAGATAAGCTGTAGTTTGTCTAAGAGGATGATACAGGATAAGGACGGCAGGGAGGTTGGGAGATAGGTTAGGTCTGACCTCAAAAGCGAAACAGTGAGTATGAAGTATATGTATTAAGTATGCAGAGGGAGCTATGAACAGTTACTGAGGAGAAAGTCAGTGGATTTATAGCTCTGATTTAGAAAGGCTAAGTGGCAGCTTTATGTAGCATAAATTGGGGAGGGAACGGACAACAGGACTAGTGTGAAGTTAGTATTATAGCCTGGAACAAAGTAACCAAGAAAAAATTAGAGTCATGACATCGAGAATGTAAAAAGTAATACAAAGTCAAGAAAAATTGAAAAAAAAAAAAAGAATTGCTAGAATTTGGTATAGAGTGTTCAGAGTGAAACTCACTTTGAGTTCCCTAGAAGAGGTGATGGGAAGAATGGAGGATATATCAAGAAACATGGAGAAAGCAGAAGGAACTTCAAGTATGTTGTGAGAGGGAAGAGATCCATTCTAATTTTCACAAGTGGACTTTTAATTTATGACAAAAATTGCTAGAAGTGTTGCCTACCAGGCAGCTGGCAATGTGGCAGTGAAGCTCGGAAGGTTTCAGTGGGAAATGTAGATTTGAACATTATCTGTGCAGAAGTGATATATACAGGAGATGAACTGTTTAGGGTACAAAGATAGGAAAGATCTTGTGAACTTCCCACAGTCATTTTCCTTTAAAATCATGAAATCTCCTTGACTTTTCTCTTACCTTTATTCCTTACATATATTCTCATTGAATTATAACTTTCTTTTCAAATGTGGGTCACACCTTCATCCCCTTTGCCCAGAACATTGAAATAGTTCCTTAAATGGTCCTCACTTCCTACCTTTCCTGATCTAATTTCCGCGTTACAAAGTTGCCAGATTTCATTCCTTGACTCCTCGCCACAAGGTTTTTTCTACGTGTGTGCCACTTCCTACAGGCAAAGTTAAACTCTTTAAATATCCTATAACAAATATTACATACAAAAATAATGAATGTTACATATGTATAGACAAGCAAATTGGTAGCCTGGCTCTAGGACATCAGTCATAAATAGTGCCTTGTAATAGGCCTAGGTTGTCTTGGATGGCAGCCACAAACATGGTTTTGAAAGGAATTCTGTTTTATCCCTTTAGTCAATATCTCTGTGATATCCTTAAGGGTCACAATTTTATGTATAACTCTTAAGCCTGCTTCTATTCAGATAAAATGTGTTGGGTCACCTTGTAGCAGAGGGGAATAGCTTAGCCAAAAAAAGCAGGAGACATTCTGGGCTGGTGTTAGAACAAGTAGGAAGAATTGATAGTTGCACTGGGGAAATTCACTCATACTCTTGGCAGTGTATTGTAACTAAAGTCACTTTACCTGGGCAAAAAACTCTGAAGCTTGACCAGTGGGATGAGCTTTAAACTGCCGCTTAAAAAGGGGTTATTGGTAGCTCTGGTCATGCTATACCTGTCCAATATGGTGCAGTCCAACATGGTAGCCACAAGCCGCATGTGGCTACTGAATATTTAAGAAGTGGCTGCTCTGAATTAAGATGCAGTATAAGTTTTAAATACTCACCATATTTTGAAGATTTAATATGAAAAAAGAACATGTATGTACAGAGAAAAGGCCATGTGAGGATGCAGTGAGACAGCAGCTGTGTCTGTAAGCCAAGGAGAGAGGCTTCAGGAGAAACCAACCCTTCGAGCACTTTGAACTTGTATTTCCAACCTCCAAACTATGAGAAAATAAATTTGTGTTGTTTAAGCCACCCAATCTATGGTATTTCATTATGGCAGCCCTAGCAAACTAATCCATTTGTCTTTTTACTTTTCAAAATATGACTACTAGAAACTTTACAATGACCTATAGGGTTTGTGTTGGTGGGTCATATAAGATTTCTGTTGGACAACATACTTCAAAAGCCATGGCCGGCAGATGCAGGGATGGCTTGGTAGGGACGAAGATGACTTCATGGATCACAGCCCAATACGCAGAGAAACAAAAGAATAGTGCTGGGCTTTGTTCCAGGAAGGACTGGAGTGGCAGGAGGAGCTGATAATGCTGGGATGACTTCTCTATAATCCAGGGGCCTCAGTTAACTTGCTTCACCACTTCTCTAGCAGGGTTTTATGTCCAAAATTATCAACAATACTTTTTAAGTTTGCCTAAAAGTCAACCATTGAGGAATTTATTTGGATTAAACGTAGTTTCTTTTGGATCAGATTTAGTGACAGTTTGAAAAGGTGTGGAAACATGAAGCAAAAGAAGTGAATTTGGAACATAATCCAATCTGCGGTGGGTAAAATGACAAGGGCATGATCATTGGACATGCCAGGCTGGGAGATCTTGGGCGTCTGGAAGCAGCTTGATAACTTGGAACACAAGACAGATGAAGGGGGAAGGTTCAGAAACTTCTATGGAAGAAGTATCAAAAGACAATTTGGCTTGGGGCTGGCCTCGTGGCCGAGTGGTTAAGTTCGTGCGCTCCGCTGCAGGCGGCCCAGTGTTTCGTCGGTTCGAATTCTGGGCGCGGACATGGCACTGCTCGTCAGACCACGCTGAGGCAGCGTCCCACATGCCACAACTAGAGGAACCCACAACGAAGAATACACAACTATGTACCGGGGGGCTTTGGGGAGAAAAAGGAAAAAATAAAATCTTTAAAAAAAAAAAATAAAATAAAATAAAAAAGACAATTTGGCTTAGTCCATATTTCACAGGGTGTTAAGTGAATTGAAGGAATCAATATTAATACAGAGCTTGAAACAATGCCACGGTCTTGTCCTACTCCCATTCTCTTCTGTAACCCTGAAGACCTGATAAAAACAGGCACTCATACTCTAAGAGGGGAGCTGGTGGGGAGAGAAACCTCATGATGTTTCCTACTTTGTGGCCTTTCCATGGGCGCTTTGGAGTCACCCAAGTGGGGAGCAGGGGCAGAATTCTAGCTGGCATCCTCAGTGCAAGCATCTGATAACCTATTTGAATTTTCCTCTTATATGGCTTGTAGGGTGCCTGGTTGGGCTCTTTTCATATTACATTCATGAATGTTGTATTCAAGGGTCTTCTTCAAGGACATTGTACGGATTCTGCCCTTTGCCTTCTTATCCAGTTCTCACTTCTTCCCACCCTTTTTGGTGTTAGAAATCAGGACAGATTTTTAAGGAATAGTTTAAAAATTAGTGTGTGTGATAAAGAGTATATGTGGGCAAAGGCAGCTTTGGGATACCCAAACTTGGTTATAGGGTTTTGATTCTAGGTATTAAGTAATTGTTGAGTAAAAGTTAGCAAAAGGAAAAGAAAATACTCTGTATTCAAAATTTACCCTAGTTAAAAAAAAGTGAAGAAGATTACAAAACACCACAACATAAGAGAATTTTAAAAATAAGAATAAAGTCCAGGAATCATGTAATAAAGGGTTGTGCCAAGTCCAAAACTCTGGCTAAGGAGTTTAGCCATGAACTCCAAGCAATTAGCTTCCTGAAGCCTGAGACATAAAGAGGAAAAAGGATGGAATACAAAGCATATTTTCCTTAAAAATGATAAGGATAACTTTTTACTTAAAAATGAATTACTGCCCAGATGCTCAAAGGAATTGATCATAGATGTTTACCATACATGCCGTCTTTCACATATAGGTGCACAATAAATTTTTGCTGAATTTAGAATGGAGTGACACTTGGCATTGGCACTATCTGGCCTTGCATTTCCTGTTTTCAACTCTGTAGTTATTTTGTAAGTAACAATATCTGCTGATAAGTTGTCCCGAGTTCTTCTCCTCCTCTTCCTCCTCCTCCTTCTTCTAAGAAAATGTAGTTGACACATCTACTCAAATAGATGAATATTTCCATCTTGGCTGATATATTTGGTCAGTAAAAAATAGTTACAAGACAAGATATGGGTAGACTCACTTATTTCTTCCACCAACTTTAACACAGCGTTAGGTACTTGCATTAACAAATATTGAAAGGCAGTAAATTTTTATTTGTTTTTATGCCAATCTCTATTGATTTACATGTGACACTCAATGTAACAATTGTGTTTTCCCTACCACAATTTTGAATATAGCAATTCAATAGAGAAATGCACGAGAGATGAGTGAGGCATTTCTATTTTATCAAGATATGAAAAATAGTACCTCATTGTTCAAAACAAAAATATAGTGGACTTCTTTGACTGTATATTTAGGTCCAGCTGAGAGCTGTCAAAACTTATCTATATGTATAGCAATTCTATAAGTCTTGTTCTCAAAAATAATAGTGTGTACACATGAAAGTTTACAGGCATGGCTATTTTAGGTGTGTACATTTCTTCCTAAGCAAGTTCATTTATTCTGCCTGTAAAATAATCTTTGACTATTTGTTTTTTATCCCATCATATTTTTGACCAATATCTTATATTCAAGCAGTTTCTAGCAGTTTGACACCATGGACATTGTGACTTTATGTTTTTTTCTTCCACTTGCCTGTACAATGAGATGTAACAGGTGCAAAATGTCCCCTTCCCTGTACTTCCACAGTCATTTTCTTATATACACATACAAATGTTTTCTAGGATTGATCACACTTAGTTTCCGTGTGCCAAGTCAAAAGGCATCGAACTCACTTGCTAGGTGGAATGTAAATTGGAAAAGGAAGTGAACTAGGAAATAAATGGACATAAATTATATAAGTAGGCTTCTTTGCACTGTGACGATTTCAGAAAGTAGGTGAGCATTTTAGATAACTGTTTTTGATATGCGATAGAGATATATGCCTGATTCTTATAGCATCAGAATTAATCAGAAACTCTTCAGAGTTTTGTAGGTAGCCCACAAATTTATTACTTAAAATCCAGCACTAAGTGGCACACCATTAGTATCTCTTGAAAACTGAAGTTAAATATGAGCCACAGGTTGACTGTATTTACAAACCAAGTTCTTTCACACTTCATCACAAAAGTGTTGTCCTGTTCTTTAATTTGTCATATAATAAGGAAAAGCACATGTACATGACTACCAAAATATTTGCCTGCCACTTCAAATGTCCTGGCTACTTTGCCTCTTCCAACAAGTCACATTCAACCCTGGAACTGCTTTTGAATAGTTCATTTTATTGCCTTAAAAATAGACATTTAGAGCAAAATCACTAGCACGTAATTTTACAATCCAAATCAAACTTTTCTTGGGGAGCCAGAAAACTTTAGTCAATATAATGTTGAATTTCTTAAGCAATGTTTCATTCACATCATTTTCTCTCTTAAATTAAAATGTTAGAGGGGAAGTTCTTTCCATTTCATTGTTTTAACATCTGCCCTCAAAAAGTATGTGGTAAAATAAATGGGACATGATTTTTACTTGTTGACTTGTAGATCTATTCTTTGAAACAGTCAGTCAGTCCTAATAATGGAGATTAAGTAGACTTATGGAGACCTTAAGCATCATTACCTCATGAGAACAGACTTCCAGTTGAAGCTCTCAAAGATTCAAGACTCATTTTCTTAAACTGATGGTAGGCATCCTGGGTAGCTTCTTCAATTCAACTGACTGCCTTGGTTTGATTTCTTACACTGGAGTAACAAATGGTGTTAAATTTCCTCCAAATTTAATAGAAAAGATGACTGAAAGCTGTCCGGAGTTTCGGGGTCTTGTAAGCTCAACAGAATACCAAATGGCATATTTACAGGAAGCTGAACCATATTTTTACCTGGAGTTTGAACCAAAAAAGCTTTTGTAATTTCAAAATCACATTGAAATTGTTAACACTATAGGTTAGAGCTTTTTTATTTTGAGGGAATAGAGAATGTGGTTTTTATTCTCATTTTTATAATTTCAGAAAAAAGGTCATATTGCCATCTTCTAGGACAGTGTGAACCTCAATGATCTGTCTCTTCTGTTATCTTGGTAGCCAGGGAAGATAATTCAGAAATGTCTCTTTTCTGTATCTTTTACTCAGTAATTCTCTGGGTTTTCAGTATGCATGAAAATTTTGAGTAATTGACATATTCGTATCCTTAAGGGGGAAAACAATCTTACAGAACTGGTTTTTGAATCATTTCTATATAACCAAAAGACTGATAAAAATCTACTTATTTTACATTCTTTCTGACGATTTATAGCAAAATTAAGGCAAATGTTATTTTGGGGAGTTAAGGCAAATGTTATTTTGGGGAGCCTGCTTCCTGGTCACATAACCAATATTTTAGCTAAATTTCTGTCAGCTGAACTGTAAAAATTAAAGATCCAAGATAAAATGTGCTCCCCTGCTTCAAATCTGACCAATTCCATTACGTGCACTATTGAAGTATGAAACCTTTCTCCTTGATCAAAATGCTGCTGAGGATCTGTAAGTTTTTTTTTTCTTTTTTACACGAATACTCCCGCTACGAAAAAAACAGAAGGAAAGCCAAATGAAAGACTGAAACAAGCAGCTGTAAAGTGACTTTTTACATTTTTTAAGTAGGTCACGGTAAGGTATATTATTCTTACTGCAAAAGTCAGGTTAAGCCTCTCAATTAGGAAAAGATGCATTTATAGAGTTCTTCCATTTTTATTGATTTTTGATGTCATTTTAAAAATGATGAATAACCATATTGTAAGAAACTGGACCCAAAGAGCATTTTTTTCCTATCTTTAGTTACTGCCAAATAGCATGGTTCTGGCTTTCACAGGTCTCAGGAATATTACCTTCCAGAGCAGCTGGGATGATAGGCCCATGAGAAAGGGTCATCGTCTTTGACATTTATGAATATATGAGTGTCCTTGTCCTGGGGCTCTGCCGTGCACCTGAACATAGCCCATGCTTCAGACAAAAGCAAGGTCTCTCATTTGGAACAAGGATAATCTGCTTAAAAATCTGAATCTCTTATAAATGGCTGACGCGTGCAAGAATATCATAGTACATAGCTCTTTGTAAGGTAATTTTAAAAGAAAATGATACACATTTTGCTCAGCCAAGCAATCTGAAAGTTCAAAAGGTAAGAAGCACTTCTCAGCATGAAACTGTCAAACATATTTGAAAAGAAAGTTAATTACAATTGGCATTTCCAGGCCTTCTGCTGGCCATGGCTATCTTACTGAAAGGTGACATTAGTGACACTCATTGTATAGGGGCTGAGAAATGAAGAGGATCAAAAAGCTGAAGCTCTGCATTTCTGTAACATAGGGTGAACAGCCCTGGGGCTCTTGTTATTTTCTGGAGAAATTTTACCGCTTTGTCCATGTGAAGTGACTGAGATTAGGCAGGAACTAGATGTAGAGAAAATAGTGATGTTCCAGAGAGGTTGTCTGAATTCTTCCTTTCCATGGGAAAGCCATTTGGGAGGACCGATGGTCAGGCAAGCACAGCTTTTCCTGTTTTGTTCAACTCCAAGTTATCCTGGGTGGGCTTAGATTTCCCTCTGATAACTTCCTGGTAACTTTTTAGCCATATGTTTTCCTCCAAAAAAAAAAAGAAAAGAAAAAGAAAAAATGAGAGAGAGAAAGAAAGGAAGGAAGGAGATAGATCTAATCATTCAGGTGAACTCAGCTTTGGCTAGCTCTCAAAGAACTCTGATAATAGAATATGGCTCATCTTTTAGGAAATTCCAACCTGATAGGGATGTGAAATGCCAGTTGGGTTCTGAGAAACAGCACCATGAGAGCCTCAGCAAAACCAATAAACCTTAGTTGTAGTTATTTATCATTGTGTTGACCACTAAAACTTCATCTCAAACTGGAAAGTGTCTATGTGGGTCAGTGGTTAGGATGATGGAAATAGGAAAAGCTAATGGTGAGAGATGGACCTTCTTTCAATTTTATTTGAAGTCTTGAGAGAAAGTATTTATTATTAAACTAAGTGCATATGTCATGGATGCAGAATGAAAACATTTACATCTACATTTCAGATACAATGAAGTACTTCAATGAATTGTTCTGATTGTGTGCTGCTTTGGCTAGTTCTCAGATCCCAGGAGTACGCATTTAGTTTCCATGGCCACGAGGATAGTTTTGTGGAAACTTTTGAGAGTCACTGAATCCTAAGCCTGCATTTATTAGTTAGAAGTCACTGTTTGAAAATTGCTGAAATGTGAAGTTTACCAAGTGGTCTGGGTATTCCCTTAAGGAAACCCACGTTATGGTTTTTATGCACATCGCTAGCCTTTGGCAATTAGGAGGAGAAAACGGATGGACACCGCGAGCCTTCTATCCATCAGAAACTTCTAAGCAGATAAACACTGAAGACAGAAGAGGTCACTTTGAGTCAGATGAATGGCTAAAAACAGTACAGCAAGTCTCAAGAGCCAGAGGGGTATCAGTAAGACACATAATTATTAGTGTATTTAGGAGAAATAACATTTTTAGCAATGAAGTTGTTCACCAACTGATACGAAACAGTCTTTTTCACAGCATTCTGATAGGACCTAAGTTAATACAATCATCTTCATTTGGGTAAGAAACTAATGATGAGGTAACATCACTGTCAAAATATGGGAAACATTTAATATATAGCATTATACTATTTTGTAGGGTTTTTTTGTTAGCCAACCCAAGACAAAGGCAAGTGAGATACTGAATTACATTGGGATTCTAACCATGCAAATATCATAAACTATCAATACTTTTTGATGAAACGGCCAGTATTTGGAAGATGCTCAGAAGTGACAAATGAAATATTCCTTAATTTTTAATTGTAATCTGTAGTCCGGTGAACATTAATATTAGGCACTCATATTTTCATTTCAATATGCGACTGCAAAAAACGCTTAAGTGATAACTTCAAAAATGCCATGTTCACATGTTTTCAAACAGCTTTTGTTAGTTTGCCATGTATGAATACCCAGTTCTAACACACAATCTTGAGATTTCTGCTGTGAGTAGTTATATAACTGTGGGGTCTTCTAATGGTATAGTGTTTTGCTCAAATGTAAATTCTCCAGAATAACAATAAAAACAAAATTTGTGAGCCAAGTGATTTTTGAGAATTATTTGCAGGGTTAGATAGTTATATAAATAAATTCTGGTAAATGACAAAAAATACACATTAACAAAAATCATATGACAAAAGTTGAAAACATTTTACAAACAACCATATAGAAGCATTATTATAATACCCAACCTCAAAGAAGATGTATTTATTCAGTTTAATGGAAATTGGTTATTTTGGATCCTGCACGTGCCTCTGTAGAATAGGTTAAAAATTAACCACTGGCCTGAGGAAAGGGTATTGATTGTACTAGGAATCAAAACTTTAAAACTGAACTATATTTGTTGTCATGCAAACATGACAGAACACCAATGACCCTGATATGGTTATCGCAACTTGGCAAGGATGTGATGCCCAAGAAGAAAGTAGCAAGTGACATCTTGAGAAGGTTAGAATTAGACCCTATTGGATCTAGGGACTGATTTACAGAAGCTTAGTGTTCAAAAATATGCTTCTGAAAGTAATGAACATATTAATTCATTCGATAAATGTTTATTGAGCACCTATATGGGCCAGTCACTGTTTCAGGCCCTGGGGACGTAGCAGACAAAATCCCTTGCTCTTTCGGAGTACGCTATAGTGAGGAGAGGGTCAATAGCAAAAAACCAAAATAAGACATTCATTTATCAGATGGTAATGTGTATTCACACCACCTTGGTCCTACCACTTGAGAATGCTAGATATGGTGGTGTGTGAATCCAGTTATTTTGGCCTTCAAGAAAGTTATAAACCAGAAAGCTCCATCTACAGCTATCAGGAGCCTCTCAAATAGGAAAAGGGAGAAAAAGTTAAATTCCAATACTAACTAGAAAAATATTGGAATCGTATTTTAAATATTACTTAAGCCATTTGTTTGAGACTGAACTAACATACAAAATACACTCTCCAATTCATGTCTATTGTATTTGGAATGTTTAAATACAAATCACAGATTCCATTTTCTGCATCATTATTAGACTAAATTTTGGTATACCTCCAATTCTCTTATTTGATATTTAATACTTTCATTGGTGTTTTTCTTTCAGTTTGGAGGATTTTATGAAATGCTTTAAAAAATAAAAAGGAAGCTTCCCTCTGTTATGGCTGACAATCATCATTATTATCATTTCTGGTAGCACGTAAAGCTGTAATGATTCTTCTTGCGGTTGAGTAGCAGTTCCCGGTGAGAGCACAGATGATCAGTTTTAGACTCGTGAGCTGCTGAATTCAGCCAACAACTCGCTCATCATGCCTCTAACAGATTTTTCTGCTACTTGGACCACTGGGAACCTTATGAACCAGTTAGTTCTGCCCTTCTTCCTATGACAAAGTGCCAATGCTGTCAACATCCAGGAAACCAAACACCAGAATTGTTTGCTACTGCAATGAGCTTACTTTTAGACTATAAAACAAGGAAAAAATTTTCCTAAAAAATGATGATTTTTTTTTACTGTCCTCAGGATTTCAAAGCTCTCAAATTTTCTGGCAAAAATTTCTAGCCAAAAGGTAGGAATATTCTTGATGTTGATATATATATAAGGCCTCTCTCTCCCTCTTCCCCCACCCCTCTCTCTGCCTTCTTCAGGAGCAGGGGATTATTTTTCCCTTGTATAGGCAATCCCATAATTTTAGAATTGGAAAAGGCCAACTCATTTTACAAGTAAGGAAAATGGGATCCAATGATTTGGTCAAGATCCCAAAGCTAAGGAGTAGAACTGGCTTCTAGTTCCAAGTGCTTAGCTTGTAAATCAGTGATTTTATTAACGTACCCCCTGTTGTCCCTGCTGGTATCATATTATCCTTTTTCTTACATGTTTAGGCATCATGATTTGACAGAATTGGTCAAATAAATAGAATATCACCTCCATTAAAGACACAATTTTTTTCTATTTTGCTCGTGATTCTATCCTCATTACCTAAAACAATGCCTAGCATATAAGTGCTCTAAAAAATATGTGTAGAAGGGATTGATGATGGTCAGATTTGTGCATTAGTGAGGAATGTTAACATTAACCTATTCTCTATTTTGCCAGAGCTAAGCCACAGAGAAGTATAAATTCTACTGGGCAAAAAGCTGACTTGCTACAAATAAATAAAAGAGATAATGGAGTAGTTAATGTTGGGAATTTGTTGTTAGTGCCATTGAGTCAATTCCGAGTCTCAATTCTGCTGCCCAGTTTTTTTTGCCATTCTCTCACCTTCCAGCACTTTATCACACAATGCTCCTCTGTTACTCACAGGGCTTTCGTGGCCAAATTCTTTGGAAGTGAGTGACCAGCTCCTTCGTCTTAGTCTGTAAGTTCCGTTGAAACCTGTCCACGATGGTCGACCCTACTGGTGTTTGAAATACTGTTAGCATAACTTTTAGCATCACAGCAACAGGTAGCTGCCACAGTGTGACAACTGACCGACAGGTGGTATGGTTCCCTGACGAGAAATGAACCCGGGCCATGGCGGTGAGAGTGCTGGATCTTAACTACTGGACCACCAGGGCTGGCTCAACATCAGGGCATGGCTCAACCACAGGGCATGGCTCAAGTGGGAATACCATTTGATTATTCAGAATTTGATTAAGCTTGACCAGATGTTCAAAAGGGACTGTGAAGTATGATTAAAACAAGAAAATAGTGATTAAAATGAGACTAAGAATCATAGCAACAGCTAAAATGTATTTTTCATGTTTATTCCAAGAAAGAAGGCTGTGACACATATATAATCTTCCTTTGCCCACATAATATTTTTATAATGTAAAAACTGAATGTATATTTTGATTTTGAAAACAGTCTAATGCAGGAAAGTCAAATCACTTGCCTGAAATTAAAGAAAGTCAGAAAAATGGTTTGAACAAAAAAGAAAGGTGGGGTCTCACTTTAAGTCCAATTCTGTTTGCATTTAGACCATGCTTTTTGGTTAATCAAAATAATAAAGTTAATAGGCCACTAGCTGGGCTTTAAACACTATTTTAGGCAGAATAAAGAAAGTGCACAATCTTCTCTGTTTTTGACAGTCTTCCCAAATGAGAAAAGAAATTCAAAGCTATAGTTCCATTGATATTTGAAACATGACTGTTTAAGGTCGTACTTTAGTTGCTGAACAACACAGAAAGTATAATCGAAAACAATGACTGACTCTGCAAAACCCACAGAAAAGATCGGTGGTGCATGGGAGTCAGATATGAGCTGGAGAAATCGCCATTGGTAATGACAGAGAGTGGCCCAGAGCTGAAGCCTCGCTTCTGCCATTAGATTCCCATACACGGTCTCTTTTAAAAACAACCTGGGCTTCGATGGCACTTCTGAAACCAGACATTTCTTTTTTTCTGAGAATTAATTTATCCTCAACGTCGTGAATCACAAAAACACATTTTTGCTTGAGCACAGGCGTGAAATATAATTCACTTTCTGTGTTGCTGTCCAGAAATGCCCTTCAAAGCACTTTGGACACAATTGTCAAACAAGCATGATTTACTCTATATGTGATGTTTTTGCTCAAAAGTTGGAATTTTCTTTGTGCTTTCCTTAGAAAGGACTACTCCATTTCCTTACCCTTCTTCTGCAACCCGAGTGCCCTCCTCACTCCCACACCCCCACACAAAGACACTCCTTAATTGTATTACTGTTAGGCTGACCTCCAACCCCAACGAAAATGAGGACAAGGCTAGTTTTGTGTTTCGTGGGATAACAATTTATGAGCAATTAAAAATGAAGGGACACAAAGCATTCATCACAGTCTCAGCTAGACAGGCAGCTGAGGTCAAAGGCTCTAGCAATGAAGTGTGCACAATATATTTTTATTTCTGTTTTCACTAAGAAGGAAACGGGTTAGCTAAAAATTATGGCATGCAGCCTCCAGTTCAAAATAGGTGCACTTAATCTTTGGAGACAGTCCACGCTTGGCCAGATAGGTTATGACAGCACATGCAAAGACATCCACAAACACACACACACATACACACGCACACACGCAACCTGAGTACCAAACAATATGATGTGGGAAAATGAAACATTTTCTAGTCCAATTCACATACGATTTCTAAAAGAAAAACCTGCTGAATAAATATTCATTATGATTTTATAGCCAAGTACACAATATTTCTCTCCTCTTGCCCCTATTATGGGAAACAAAATAGAAGATTTTAAGGTATAATTCCTCGTGGCACATTTCTCAATCTGTTTGGAATAACGTGAGAGTCTTATAATTTTATTTTCCTGGAGCATCAGTGGTATGTTACATGAAAGTTGAGATTAATGTCTTGCATGCTGAGCTTCAGTCAGAGTTACATATCAAAGCCATACAGAAAACGCCTTTCAACCTAATGTGGTTGGTTTTTAAATTTTTTTTTTTTTATTGAAAGACTGCAGTATCCAAATCTGACACTCATTTTCTGATTTAAGGTCTTAACCTGGCATAAGTAAAAGTACTGGTGAATTGACTACACAGTATGCTATTAATCGATATTACTGTTGTTTTGTAACGTGTCGAATTTTCAGTAGAAAAAAAGCCCTATAGTAGGAGATCATCTGTTTTCATTCTTCATGTAGGTTTGCTCACTAAACCAATGTGCTGCTATGTCAGAATAAATAAGAACTAAATGGTAATAGTTGTTATTATTAGGTGCTACCAAGGTGATGCCAGGTATACATGTAAAATTCTTCCAATGAAAGGAGTAGAAAGTTCACTATCACAAATTGAGCAGGACTTCTACTTTCCTCAGTAATTTTCTACTAGAAAAGCAGAGTAAATTTGGAAAAGAAATTCAATTTGCACCTAAACAACATCACTTTGTAAGAAGATAAAGATTAAAAGCTATCAGTAGCTAACTCAGATTAACACAATTTTTCTCTCATCAGAAAATACCAAGTCCTTCATCAATTCTAAAATCACCAGTCTATGTGTCTGTCCCTATTAGCCTTAGCCTCTTTGAAGGGATATTCAAATACCTTATTCATCACACACATATACACCCCTATATAATTTTGAAATATAGCACATACTCTTTGCAGTAAGCTTGGAAAAACTCAAAAAGCCATAAATAAAAAACATTTCTCACAATCATACCATCCAATGATCCAATGATTATTAAGATAACATTTTGGTGTAAGTTCTTCTAATGTTTTCTTCTTTTATATCTTATTTTTAAATGAAACCTTACACTATTTTTTCTCTTTTAGTCTAACTATTGTGAATTACTTTGATTTTCCAAAGTTAAACCAACCTTGAATTCTTGGGATAAAATGCACTTTGTCATGGGGTACTATTCTTTATACGTAGTGCTGGATTTTATTTACTAATATTTTGTTAAGAATTTTTCTGTCCATTTTTGTTAGAAATAGTGATCTATAACTTAATTTTCTTTTAATATCTGTGTAAATATTTTGGTTTCAGGGTTGTGTTGGCCCCATAATTGTGGAAATGTTCCCTCCTCCTGTATTTTCCAAAAGAATTTATTTAGGATATTAATTTTACTTAAATGTAGGATAGACTTTACCATTGAAATAATCTGAGTTTGTAGTTTTCTCAGTGGAAAGATTTTGACTATCAATTAAATTTCTTTAATTGATCTAGGGCTGTTCAGATTTTCTATTTTTTCTTGTGCCAGCTTTGGTAAGTTATGTTTTTCAGAAAGTTGTTCATTTCTTCTAAGTTGTTGAATTTATTGGCATAAAGTTATTCATAATATCTCCTTGTTATCATTTTCATGTCTATAGAATTTGTTACAGTGTCCCCTTTTTCATTTCTCATAGTGATAATTTGCATTTTCTCTCCTCTTTTCTTTGTGAGTCTTGCTAGGGGTTTATAAACTTTATCAACCATTTCAAAAAGTCAACTATTGACATTATTGACTTTCTGTATTATTTGTCCATTTTTTATTTTTTCTTCTTTTTTATTATTTGCTTACTGTAAATTTGTGTAAGTTAACAAATATAATTTCTTCTTTTCCTAGTTTCTTAAAGTGGAAGCCTAGATAATTAATTTTACACTTTTTTTTTCTTTTTAAATATAGGCATTTAAAGCTACAAATTTCTCTTCAAGCAACACTAGCTATTTCTCACAAGTTTCGATATATTGTATTTTCATTATCATTCAGTTAAAAATATTTTCAATTTTCCATTTGTTTTCTTCTTTCATGCATAAGTTATTTAGAACTGTGTTGTTCAATTTCCCAATATTTGGAGAACATATTCCAAATGATTTTAATTATTTTTGTTAATGAGATGTTTTATGGCACAGCATATGATCTATTCTGGTGAATGTTCCATGTAAATTTGAAAAGATTGTATATTTTGCAGTTGTTGGGAGAGCACTCTAAAATGTCAGTTGGGCCATTAGTTGATAATTGTTTAAATCTTTTATTTTCTTTCTGATTTCTTTCACTTGCCCAGTCAATTACTGAGAGAGAGGTATTAAAATATCTAGACATAATTGTGAATTCACGATTTGTCTTTTTAGTTTTGTCAATTTTGCTTCGTGAATTGCAATGCTCAAGTATTAGATACATAAGCATTTAGGATTATTATGTCTTCTTGAGGAACTGACTCTTTTACCATATCAATATACCCCTCTTTAACTCTGTAAACTCTTTGCCTTGAAGTCTACTTTGCCTGACATTAATATAGTCGCTCTAGCTTTCTTATACTTAAGTATTTGCATGTCTTTTTTCACCCATTTCCTTTCAACCTGTCAGTTTCTTTATATTTAACACGCATGTAAATTACTACAAATCTTATAATCAGCATTACCTGTGCTCAGCTTTTTAATCCAGTCCAACAATCTTTACCTTGTAATTAAAGCGGTTAGCCCATTTACATTTACAGTGATTATTGATATAGTTGGGTTTAAGTGTAGCATCTTAGCATTTGTTTTGTTTGTGACATCAGCTTTCCTCCTTTTTTGTCTTCTTTTGCCTAAATCAAATATTTTTTACTCTTCTGTTTTATCTTTTTATTGATTTTTTCCCTATATTTATTTGTGATTTTTTCTACTGGTTCCTCTAGAGATTACAATATGCACCTTTAAACTATCATAGTCTACTCTCAGATATTATACAACTTCAGAAAGATATTAAATCTTACAACAACATAATTCCATTTATTCCCACTCTGTGTGCTCTTGCTATGCATTTTACTTCTACATATATTATTATTTTCGCTATAAACAATCAATGGTCTATCAATAAATGTACACATAAGCAAGAATAATAATTTGTGTATCAATTTATGAGCTGAATGTGGATTATTTCATATTTTTGACTATTGTGAATAAAGCTGCTATAAACAATCATGTGCATGCTTTTTCTGTGGGCATATATTTTCAGTTATTTTGAGTAAACACCTATGAGTCGAATTGCTGCATCATGTAAGTATTTATTTATGAAAACCTGCCAAGAAGGTTTTTCAAAGTAGTTATACCATTCTGAGTTCCCACTAGCAATGTACGAGAGTTTTAGTTGCTCTAAATCTTTGCCAATACTTGGTATCTTAAATATTTTTAATTTTACCTTTTTGAGTGAAATGGTATCACATTGTGGTTTTAACTTATATATATTTTGTAAAGTATGTGTTCAAATCTTTTGGTTATGTTTTTATTACGTGATATTGTCGAGAGATAAGAGATCTTTATATAGTTTGGATACAAGTCAGAGCATCTGTGTTTAGTTTTCAATCTTGGAAAAATTCAGTCACTCAGGATTAGGTATAATGTTACCTGATAAATTTTTTTAGATGCCTTTTAATAATTTAAAGAAGTTCCCTTCTTTTCCCAGTTTGTTAAGATTTTTTAAAAATCATGGATATATGTTGTATTGTGTCAAATTCTCTTTCTGCATCTATTGAGATAGTCGTATGGTTTTCTCCTTTTGGTCTGTTGATATGATAACTTACGTCATTTGATTTCAAGTTTGTATTCCTGGGTTCAACTCCTGTTAATTGTGTTGTATTATCCTTTTGGTAATCGTTGGATTGTATTTGATAGTATTTTGTTAAAGATTTTTATGGCTCTACCCATGTTTATTATTAGTCTTTAGTGTTCTTTTCATGCAGTATCTTTGGTTTTGAAATTTGGGTAATGTTGGCCTCATAAATGTGAGTTTTAAAGTGTTGCTTTCTCTTCAATGTGCTGGAAAACTTTGTGTAGAATTGGTGTTATTTCTTCCTTAAATGTTTGATAAAATTCACCAGTGAAGTCTTCTGGGCTTGGGATTATTTTTGTGGGAAAGATTTTTATCTTTGGTTGAATTTTCTTAATAAATATTGGGCCTTTTGGATTATCTATTTCCCCAGAATCAGATGATTTTCTCTTTGTGCCAGAGAAGTGTCACACCCCCAGTGGTAAATGGCTCTTAGTCTTGTATGAAAGGAAAAGTTCATGGTTCGGATGGGTTTTGTGCCCTGTGACGGCCAATCACTGCCTTATACACACGCAGGGTCCACAGTATGGATGGATTTCTCCAGGTCTTTCTCCTCCATTCTCAAACCTAGACAGGCCCTGCATAATTGAAACACAAGAAAGCCTCTGTTGTCTTTATCATGAGTATCCTAGGGAAGCATATGGAAAAGAGCTGGTAAATGCATTGAACTTCCCTTCCGTCTGTGGCTCCCAGCTATTCTAAACTGGGAGCCTTTAAGATTTCACTTGGCCTTTAGGATTTCACTAAAATTTTACTTCTTTTCTTCTTATTAACTGTTATGGAGGCTTTTTCTTCCACCCATGTTCTGCCAAAGTTGAATCAGATTATATGTCCCACGTCTTCTTGGATGAGCTTCTCAACCTTTGGAATTCAGTTCACCTGGTTGCCTTGTGACCTCAGCTCTTTGATAGGCTAAAACAATGGGTTTTGAAGATTATCCAGCTTTGCGTCACGTTTACGGTGGGTATAACCTTTTCTTTCTCTGAGGTGGCTTTTCCCCTCCTCAGCAGTAGCAAAACTCCAGTGCAGTCCCTTTTGTGGAATGCTTTGTTCACTTAGCAATATGTCATGAATATTTTCTCAGGTCAATAAATATTTCTCTAAAAATGATTCTTAATACTGCACAGCAGTTATTCAATTGTGTTCTTATTTGTTTCGTATCCCCAGATTTTAATACAAAGTCTTGGATACAGCACACACTTAATACATCTTTGTAGAACTGAACTAGACTTTTGAGCAGAGCTGACAATTCTGTTTAATTTCTTTTAGAAAAATCTCAGCTGTAATGAATATAACAGACAAGACTGACAAAGAATAGTTCTGTTTTCTTGCTACATATGCAGATACAGTCGCGCTTCATTTAACGAAAGGAATATGTTCTGAGAAATGGATCGTTCTGAGATTTCGTCGTCGTGTGAACATCATAGAGTGCACTTACACAAACCTAGATGATATAGCCTACTACACACCTAGGTTAAGTGGTACTAATCTTATGGGACTGCTGCGGTATATGCACTCATCATTGACCTAAACGTCATTATGCATCACATAACTGTATATGAAGCACGTGGTGGTGGTGTGCCTCAGCTTGGGTTCCCTCAAGAGCAGAGGATGAGGCAGCTGGCTTTTGTGATACTATTTCAATATGGCGTTCAATCTCATTGTGAAAATGACGCAGAGATAAAGGAAGACTAATGATATGAAGCATTGTAAAACAATTAAATTTAGACAGTGCAAGTTATTCTCAGATTTGTTAGGCAATGTATGCGTGTTTCTTTTCCATAAAATATTCGTCGATGTGAACTGAAAGATTTAAGCAAGAATCTTTCTCAACTGAAAAACTCTTAGAGCTGGAAGGGATTTTCTAATTCATCCTCCCTCTTTACACCACTGCCAATTTTATGGATGAGCAAATTGAAAGCTGGAAGGTTAAAGGCCTTTCTCAAAGCCATACAGTTAATTTATTTTATAAGGATCTTGAGTCTATATGGGACATAACAAACAGGCGATGTGGATCATTTTATTTGTCCGTTCATTTATACTTCCTGCAAGCATGAATTGATCACCAATTTTTATACCAGGCACCATACTCAGTGCTGTGCTGTGGTCTTTAACATTTCTGATACTGAATGCATTCTTGTATCCTCATTAATAGTGGCTTGCTCTATTGCTGTGCCAGGTATAGACATGAGAAAAGCCAGACTTGTAAGCATAATTTTCAGGGGCTCACATCACTTCTGTTCCTGCTCTCTGAGATCATCCAATAGATACGTTATCATAGTGGGGACAACATAAGTATCTAATGGTACTCTGGATACAAGGCCAACTCTGAATAATATCCCAGGTAGAAAGACATAAAGACATGTTGAAAATACCTAGAAGTACTTATGCCAACTTAATTAAGAGAAAACTACTCTTTAATGGTCTTAGCTTTTTTCAGTTGTAATGAAACTTACTACAGCTGAAGTAATATTTAAAGGAGAGATTTCTTCAGGTCCAACCTCCACCAAAACCCACACCAATATTAATGAGTTGGAATATTAAAACGAGAACGATGTCTATAGGATGCGGGAAGGGGTAATGGTGAGTAGCCCAGTTTAGCTGTCATATCAGACTTGCATTTGGTAGTTCCCAACTCTGGCTGCATGTTAGAACCATCTGGGAACTTTTAAAGAGTATAGATGCTGGGGTTCCACCCCTGAGACTCACATTGATTTGGTTTGGATTGAGGTTTGGATATCAGAATTTTTTTAAGGTAAGTCTAATGTGGAGCAATATTACGAAGCACAGGTTGAAGATACCATTAGAAGCAAATTTGGAAAGAAGTGAAAAAAAATCATGGTAGAAGGACTTGACTTTGTAACCAAAAGGGAGTACAATATAAAACTAGGGTTTAATTGAGATGAAGCTGATGAGGCACAGAGTGGAAGGGGTGTGTATGTGGGTACCTGTGTAGGGATAGACTAAAGGCAGAAAGCCAGTTATCAGGCTGATACAGTAGGGCAACTGGGAGGTGATAAATGTCTGAAATAAGGATAATATAGAAAATCAATGTAGAAGAAAGGAAATATTTCCTTTCTGATAGGAATAGGAAACAAACAGAACGGAGCATATTCCTTCTACAAACTTCCAGTTTCCCTCTAAATTCAATTAAAAGTTGTCTTTCAAATTGTTATATATATATATATATATTCAACACAAATTTATATATATTCAATGCAAAAGGAATACTTTAATTATCCGTATAAACTGACAATTTCTTCTCCCAAAATAATTCCTAAGAGAATAAATTTTGCATATAGTCTAATGAATAGTTGAAATTTTAAAAAATATATGCTAACGTATCTAAATCTTAATGAAATCAACACATATATTCTCAATCAAAGCTCCTTTTAAAATAGACTACATAATCGATACCTGCATAATCAAAGATCCCTGAAAGGATTCCGTATGAAGATAAGATCCTGAAAAGAAAAATGAAAACGTATATTTCTGGTGTGTAGCTTCTATATACCAGGCTCTGCTGGCTTAGAAGCAAAAGATTATCTCACCAAATTAAAAAGTTACTACAGCTTACTTACTACTTATTATGCCTAGTCCAAATTTCTTTGTCTTAAAATAAATAAAAGGAAATCAAGAATATTGACATGAACAGCTCCATGAAAGTCTCTTCTGGGGTGCCACCTCTTCTGGGAAGCCCTCTCTGACTACACAACCCATGCTCTGAGCAGTCACTACCAGATGTAGCTTTCCTCAGTGTCACTATCCCTGTCTGTAATTATGCTGCCATTTTGTAGTCAATTGATCAGTGTCTGTCTCTCAGACTAGACTATAAACTCTGTGATGGTAGGAATTGCGTCCGTTTTGGTTATTTCTGTACTTTTAGCAGCCAGAAAAGAGCTGGACGCAGAGCGGCTGCACTAGAGTCTGACAGTCAAGAAAATAGAAACCATCCCAGCTTCTGCTCTATAACAGAGATAACAAGAAAGCACAACAGAGTATAGTGGGTGAATTTGGAGCTGAAAGCCAATAACTTAATAATTAGGACAGCTAGACAAGTGCCTAATACATAGAAGTTATAGAATACGTATTTGTAAAGTAAATAAACAAAAGAGTCAGGATAAGCCAAATTAAAGAATAAACTCAAAGGAAGAAGGTAATGAATAAAAAATGAAATGTACTTGACTAGGGGTCTGAAAGCTTAGTTCTATCTCTAGGTCCATATGCATTCAGCTGTGTGTCCTTGCGGAAGTCACTTAACATCTCTGCATCTTAGATGCCGCGTATATACAATGTGGTGTTGAACAAGCTAATCTCCAACGCCTTTTCCAAACTTCTTTCCAGTGTCTTTGAAGTTGTTGTCTCTTTTAGTTGATTCCCTACACTTTCCATGGAGTTTTGGGTTTCTCACATACTCTGCAGTGATATGCTAAGCTGTATCTGCAACAACTAGGAGAGAAAAATGTGTTATTCGTAAATGTGGATGGAAAGCGATATAGACTTGAAGATACCACTGTACCCCTACCCCAGGGAAAGTGTGAATGTTCCCTCTTCTGTATTTGCCTTCACCATTTATACATTCTCATGTTATTACACAATTTATCTCTTTGTATTCTGAGTGGTATATTTAATTACCCTTTGGTTTCCCTGTTAGTCCTTGAAGTCTGAGACCTTGAAACTTTTGTTCTTGAATTCCTAACATCTGGCAGCATCTGGTACATGATAAGTCACAACAGAATAGTAGACTTTGGTTGAGAGCATCAGCTAGGGAGGGAATCTGTTTAGGATGGAGTCAATTTTTAGGTTGTTCAGTCGACCTACTTAGGGTATATTTTCTTCATATTCTTGCCAATAACAATAGTTTTTGCCTTTATACAAAAACATTAACAGTTCTTTAAATCAAGGAGCATGATGTAGATGGAAGAAGAGAGAATATGGTAGGGAAAATTGTGAATGAGTGACTCAATCCATCCATCAAAGGGTCTTTATACCTCAGATCATGTCTTACACAGAACTGATCAAATAGTCAAGAGAAACCACAAAACATGATGCTCCTACTTAAGAGATTTACAGGCTAGCTGGAAGGTCAGCATGAACAATAAAAGACAGAAACTAGTAAAGACAGTATGTCAGAAAATTTTATTTTTTCTATCTTCAAAATGTATTTGGAATGTAACCACCAATCACCACCTCAGTCTAGTTCAAGCTGCCGTCATCTCTCGACCTCCTCACTTACACTGCGTGGCGACAGCCTCCTCACTGGCTGGCCGGCAGCTGCCCTTGCCTCTCTTCAGTCTGTTCTCCACTCAGGGGCAGAGTGATCCTGTTAAAGTCTACATCAGATCAGGACACTGCTCTGTTCAAATCCACCAAAGCCTCTCATCTCTTTAAGAGCAAAAGCCACCACCTTTACAATGCCTTTCCAGTGACTTCCAAAGGCCTACTTCTCCCACCTCCTGGCTACTTCCTCCCCATCACTGTTGAGAGTCAATAGTCTTGCTCAGAGATATACAACCTCTCCAGCAAAATTAGAAATTTTGGAGATGATAGACAAATGATCCATGGTTCAAGAATTCTTGGAATTTGTTGTGTGTGCATGTGTATTTCCGCCTCTTACTGTCTTAAGGGGAGCTGCGTGTGTGGCATTGGAGTCAAACATATATGAGTGGCAATGCTGTTTTACTGCTTGCTAAATGTGTGACTAGTTATCCAATATCTCTGAGCCCCAGTTTACTTTTCTATATAATGGGTATGATCATACCTCTTCTTGGGTTGTTCTATGTTTTAAATGATAACATGACAATTAAAAGAATTTAGTTCAGCATTTGCCACATAGTAGATGTACAATAATAACTAGCTCCTTTCAGTTCTGTTTGTGTCAAGATTGAGCACTTAAGGAGCAAAGAAGGGGGCCAGGGGTCAGTGCCCAATGTAGGCTCACTAAAATGGTAGCTCTGATCAACAAGAGGCCAGGCCTAATTGAGATGGGCTGGATAGGAATGGGTTAAAGGAGTTAACAGGCTGCCCAGCTGGACCATTCTCAATCAAGGGCCTGCATAAAAAGCCAGCAGGAACAGAAGTGGGGGCTGGCCATGCTGAGAGTGCCTTCGGAGGCCAGCAGCTGAGAAGTTGCTCATCTCTTGGTTCAGCCTGTTGTCAAACCCTGGAGTGGGGGCCTGGGGGTGGAGGAGGCTGGATGGCCTTTGTTAAAACCCTGAGAGAGAGAGAGGAGTGTTTTATATTGAGCCTGACAAATAAAAGACCAACCTGAACCATCTGGTTCTGCAACATATGGGAAACACAGATTTCTATTGTAGAGGACCAAAATATTCATCTATTGAATCTTAAGGCATTTGACTATGAGGAAGAATTTGAACAATGGAATAAATAGCTCTTAGAATGGTCACTCTGGTGAAGGGAGGGATAGAAGGAAAGGTTCGGATGTTGCAAACAAAGTGATTATTGATTTTGGTACAGTGCATCTCATCGCGGGGCTCCCAATTGTTTAGAAATATTAACTCACTGATCCTTAGAGCATCTCTGGGTGGGAGGGAGAAGTGCTCCAGTGGAGGGGAGAATGAACGGACATTAGCTGAGAATTCAGGAGACTGCTGTTCTTGAGCAGGATGGATCAGAAGTGACAGTGGGACTAAAGTGCTGCCTCCTGTTCCTATTTTTGTAGGATGTCTTTGACTCGTTGTGAAACAAAGATGAGACACAATAACCAGAGCCTGTTTTTAATTGCGCCCAAACAAGAGCCCTTGAAAGGCCTGCTGGTATGTAGGTAATTAGTCAAAAAATGTATCAAATCAATTGACAGTCATTCAAGGATTTTTATTTTTAAAAACTTATTTTTTTCCCGTTGCTTTTGAGGTCAGATTCTTCAACCCTTAGTAACAGAATGGGAGAAAATCGACGCAAAATTCAAGTATAAAAGTAGTCTAAGAGAAAAATAGCACAGGTTGATGATTTCCATCTTAAACATAAAGCATTGTACAAAGTGTTGTAGCCAAAGAGCGGAATGCAAGATAACTGTGGCAAGCGCAGTGCATCTACTACAGCTTGATTTTAGCAAAACGTTTGGAAATTCTTAAAATTTATCTTTCAGTCTAACCCAAATTGACTTGGGGAGGCTTGAAAGTGGCATACTGCTTTAATAAGTTGATTTCTAAATGGTGGGGTAAATTCTAACATATCCCAAAATGAGGTGGTACACAGAGGGGCAAAAATGGGTATTCAGTGTTGCTTAATTGTGTTGCTAATTTGTAAAGAGTGCTAAGTGACATCTGCAAAGACAGAAGGGTGACAAGTGCCAATACTAACCAAGTGTTTAAATAAAGAGCCCAGAATAATGAGAAATATTAGCAAGAAGTTAATGGGCAACAGCTTGAAAAAGTAAAAGTACATTTGTGAGGGTATACCAACGCTGCAGATGTTCAACCTGGGCAGACTGTCGTGACGGGGAGCAGTAGAGTAGATAATAATAATGTCTGGTATTCATAAAGCATCTGTCTTTGGGGATTTCAAAGCACTTTGGGTGTGCATTATCTCATTCAGCACTGCCCCCTTTTGTCTGGCGTAGCCCAAATAGTGACCATGGGGGATGTGGCCAGCATGCCGGCTGGGGACTTTATCGCGTGTTTAGTGACATTGAGGCAAAGTGTCTGGGGCAAAGGGCATTTCAGGGAGCTAAGAGGCCTGGCAAGTTTGCACTCTGAAATTTCAGGAACTGGACTGCGACCATTCTCAGTTTAGTTCTTTGCACATAATTTTGGTAGGGGATGAGGAATTGAGGGAAATTGAGAAGTCTAAGAATAAGTGTTATCTTGGTGAAACTGAGGCACGTTATCTTGGAATAGCCTTCGAAGTCACACTGCATATTGGTAAAGGAGAGTTAGTCTCCCTCAAGAGTCAGTTCTGGGCTTTCTGATTGGGTGTCAACAAAATGATGTCCTTTAACATTGAGGTGGCAGTCAAAGGGGATCATGGAATGCAGGCAATGGAATAGAGGAGGCAGTGTCTCCATTCACCTCCAGCAGATGATCCTGGAAAGCGACTACATGATTTGACTTCCTCATTACCAAGAAGACGGAAACAACTTGGAGTCAGAGCAGGGCTGGAGGGATTGATGTGTAGCTAAATGAGCTGGTGTGGGGGGAGCATGCTAAGTCTACAGGCAGAGGAGAAGTTATTGAGAATGATGCATGAGTAAATCTGGTAATAATGGGATAGAAGGAAGAACGCTTTTCAACAAAAGAGATCTTTTGGATGGTGGGACAACTCTAAGTCCACATCATATTTTTGATTGAAAGTAACATACATGAGTTCTTGCTTTTTGACTGGTGAAACATGTCATTCAATCTATGACCATGATACAATCAACAAACACCTTGCAAAGGTTTGTGCATGTTGGTCTTTAATAGACAGCATCCAACAATAACTAGGAAAGATTAAACTCTACAAAATCCTTCTGTGGAAATACAGTTCTTAGATTTATAGCTGATGCTTTTCATCAGCAGGATGAGAACAACTTCACAATTGCCCACAATCACTCTCTGTTTGCTATACAGTCAAACCTTAGCTGCCTGGTTTTGTCATTTTCCCAGAAGCCCTCAAATGAAGGATAACTGCCATAGGGAGAAGTAGAAACTATGGTGATGTGGTAAAAAGTTGAGCAGTTTTACTCTAGAGTCATACGAAATCTTGATTCATGCATTCAGGCAGAGCTGGTGAAAAAATTTCAGAAATAAACACCATCATGATCCCTTCAGGAAGTGGTAGCTGTGGCCAATATAAGCCACTTCCTATATGATTCTGCGGCAGTCTTGAATACATCCTCCCTCTTTGTACTCACAGTAAAAACAACTGATTAGAGTAGGGAAAACAACAGTCAAACAGCCACATTATACAGAGAATGCACAGAGACAATTAATGAAACGTGATCAGTCTCGACATTTTTCATATTGCAAGTGAAGACGTGCATAGGATCTTATTACCTAATAAACTCTTGAGCACATTGACAAATTCTGAACACAGTGCTAACTGTTCTGGTGCACACATATTTCTTTCTTTTCCAGATTTTTGTTAAACACATACAAAAATGCCCCAGCACAATAAGTAGAGCTACTCGCATGCCAAATCCCATTAATAACGTAATATAATGGGTCTCTTATGATGCAGTTTTTCATCACTGACCTTGCAGATTTTATCCAAAGTTATGCCTGACCTCCCAGGGTCATGCCAGGGAGTCCGTATTCAATTTCTAAACAGCAAGAGGACCGCTCAGACATAAAATCGTTGTGTCCGAAAAAGCAAAGCCAGCTCCTAGCTGTTTTAAAAGAAGCCCCTTCTGTGTTGTGAATATTTTATTTTTGATATTAGAGTCATGATTTGATCAAAAGACTAAATTAAACAAATGAGCAAGTAATAATATGTAGCCATTTCTTCAACTTTCCGGCTCAATCCTGCTCAAATGAGTTGGCAGCCTTTCCAGCCTGGTTTAAACTTAAACAATTACAGGCTTCCAAACTAATTAGGGAGCAGAACATCACAGAACTTGCAGAATTTGGCAGCTATGGCTAAAAATAAGAGTTCAAAGCTATCTGTTATGGAAACGATTGGAAGGTTCCAAGGAAAAGCAATAGTAAACTATCAGCGTGGCCCTGAGCAGCTCTGCTTCCTTTTGTGCCCTTTTTCTTCATTTTTCACTCTATTTGATAGACGAAGCTGCACGGCTTTCTGTGCCAAAACAATGCCACCCGCGCTTGGTCTAATTTACAGAATCAATGCATCAAGGCCTTTATTATTTCCTCTATAAAGCATCTTTTACGTTTTCGAAAGTTCTGAGGTTAAAACATTATTCCAGTTGTCTCTAAATATTCCAGTGTGATACTGGATTTTTTTCTCCTGAAGAACTGATGCTTTTTTAATACAAGTTCTGAAGGAAAGATTACTCTGAATAAAAGCTTCCTAGGAAAAGTGCATAGACTGAGGAGAATGCACACCAATTTATAACTTTGAAGTAAACTGTAATCAGGAATTGTTAAATATAGTCCAACAAAAGTAATAAATATTAGGTAAAGTATTATGATTATCATATGAAGAAAGTGAGGTCTCAAAAAGTTGAGCGATTTCCTCCAAGTTCCCATAACATTTTGGCGTGTGATAAAATCTGGTAGAGACCACAGCTCTTTCCTTCTACCTTGTTGTCCATACACAAGTAAGGACACCAAAGTCTTCAATGACACGAGGCAGGAAACCTAGACCTGGCTACGAGTGTGGGAATGGTCTTGAACAGATTCATTGGGTTCTCGTAGCAGAAGCTTTAATTATTGAACGGCCAGAAAGACCATAGCCTGATTCGTAATGCAATCTTGACACATGCCCCCAGGACAGAGCTGTGCTGAGGCCACAATGCATGTACACTCATGCAGATGCACATGACACTATTTTCTCTAGTGCCTCTTTTCACCCTCCCGGGTACTTATTGAAATTATAGAAGAGAACACAACAATGGGTGTAGGAAACAGAAATGCAATCATGATACATTTGGGATTCAGTTCTTTAGCAAAAGCATCCTCTAGCCAGCTTGAAAAATAATGCTAAGCACAAAACTTAGGACATAGATATAATTGATAAAAATTTGCTGATGGGTAGATTTTAGTCAAAATGAAGGGTGTTCTCATATATATTTGCAAAATATTGATATACATTTCTCCCTCTGTTTCTCTCCCCTGATTGTAGCAACACATATTTGAGAGTAATTTGACTCTCAGGATTGGGGGTAGAATTTATAGCCCCTAGAATAGATCTTCACTGACTTAAGACTTCATTGGGACTTGAGACTTGTCTTAATTCAACAAAGTCTCGATTTAGAAAAAGGTTGTATTACACAAAAGGAGTGGAAGAGCACACAATACTCTTCCTTCTCTTTTGACCCCCTTACATCATCCTAGCTTCCCTTTCTTTTACCTTCACTCCTACACCCCCCCTCAATATAGCCAAGGCCTCAGCCTATATGTGCTCCTCGAAATCTCATGCCCCATCTAATTGCCCTTCATATCTCCTTGCTCATTTCTCTTCCTTTAGAAACTCCCCAAAGGCGAGTTTTTCCACATTGGCTCATTACTTCATGTTTGCTGGTAATCAACCTTTATCATTAGTTGAGAACTTTGGTCAGAATTCTGGATCCATATGCTCAACAGCCTACTGGGCATCACCAATGGGATATCCAACTCAACCTGTTCGTATCTCTCCCCCTTGCCTCCATAGCCCCTGTCTCCACCTTGTCTTTTGTTCTCATTCTGGTTAATGATCCTTTTATCCAGTTGGTTATCTAGGAAAGAAATGTGTGAATTCTCTTGCTTCGTCTCTCTCCCTCACTCTTCCCATCAAAATGGTTAAATTATATCATTACACCTTGTAAACTTCACTCAAATCTGCCTGTTCCCCTTGCAGGTGACACACTCCACAACCTCATTATCTCTCTGTAGACTATTGCGGCTTCTCCTCTGGGCTCCCTTCTGCCAAGACTGCCCCCATCTAATCAGTCTCTACCTTGTTGCCAATATCTAAAATGCAAACCTATCATCTTACTGTCCCATTTAGAATTCTGTAGTGGCTTCCCATTGCTTACGGGATAAATTCTTATATTGTTTATATAGCATATGAGATACCCCATGATCTAGCCACTACTTAGCTCTCTGGCTTCACCTTCTAACATGCTTTTATACGCATTTCAGGCTCCAATCATAGTATAATATTTGCAATTGATTCCTTTTTCTTCTTTCTTTTTCTCTCCCTGGGTGATTTCATCCAACCTTATCCCTGCATGTGCAATCTCTACACTGACGCTTCTCAAAATTACATCTCCTGTCTAGACCTTGTTCTTGACTTCTAGAGTCGTATATTCATCTATTAGCTGTCGAACACACACCTCAAACTTAACATATTCTAAACCACACTCTTGATCTTCTCCTTAAAACTCATAGTTTTCCTTATATCAAGATATGACAACTCTCTATTTCTAGTTGGTCAAACCAAAACCCAAAAGTGATCCTTTATGCATCTCTTTCTCTCATACCCCATATCAAAGTCATAGGTAAGTTCTGTTAACCATGCCTTCAAAATATGTCTGAAGTCTGAGTTACAAACATGGTCCAAGTCACCATGATCTTTTGCTGGTTTGCTCTATCTCCCTAACTGGTCTTCCTGACAATTCCTTGTCCCCTTTCAGTCTATTCTCATCAAAGCCATCATTATGACCCTATTGAAGTGTATGTTGAATCATTTCATTCTTCTGCTCAGAACGTTCCAATGGCTTCCCATCTCACTCTGTGAATGCCAGGGCTATCTTCAGCTGCTTTTTCTTTTGCTATGGGAGGTCCATTTTCCTAATTCTCATTGAGAGGTTTATATACATTGGCCCCCGCATTAAATAGAATCCTCTGCTACTTTCTACATCCTAAATTTTTCAGGACCCAACTCATTTATCAATTAAATGTGTAATACTTTTCTTTTCACACTGTTACACAGAATAGATACTGTTATTTAATCTTTAATGTGCTTCTCTGCAGCCAAACCGTGCAACACTGAGAGTGAAAGAATGTTTCTTACATTTCTCTTTATCCCTCACAGCTTGGCCCATAGTATAAGATCCAGAAACTTTTGTTCTCGTTATTGATTATATTAACATTACGAGATAAGTGCTACAAAGCCACAAGATTCTAAATATACGTACTTTGCTGGCAGAGGCATTAGTTTTGGTGGTCAAGGAGTCTTAGACCTTGTTAATCTATGAAGGAGACATAGCTTGATGTGCATCTTATTAACCATAGCCACAAAGCTGACCTCGAGGAACCAAGTGTTAAATCCGTCTCTTCTGTCAATATTGGTGTCAGAGCCCCTGAAAATATTTCTGATTTGTGGCCATCTAAATTACATATCTCCTTGAGAATAGATGGATACCCTTCTCAGAATTAGACTAGCCCTTGGAGAGTTTACTTTCGGTTCTCAGCCTTTGGGGTGACATAGACTGCTGGAGGTTTTGATGAGAACTATAACCCTTCTCTTCTCCAAATGCCCATATACATAGTCACTTAATATTTCTGTCATTCAGGGGCTCAAGTTATCAAAAGCCAATCCATGGATTTTCTAGGACTCCATAGATCCTAGAGCTCATGGACCAGAATTCTATTTTTCCCCTTACTACGCTAAATGGTTGCATAATTTTAGGTAAAGCACATACCATGTTTGTGCCTTAATTTTCATCATTTACGAAAGGAGGAAAATCTTCCAGTGCCAGTTTAGCACACAAAGGGTGGGCTGACTAAATCCTTTGGATAGTATGCAGATTGAAAGTATAATTTCATCTAAGAGGAGAGTTGAGTCAATAACTGAGAAGTGTGAAACTTTACATAGTAGTAACTCACCTTAATAAACAGTCATGGTAAATTGAACCTAGCTCACCTAGAAGCAATGGAATATCACCAAAAGGGAGAATTAGCTTATCTCAGTAAATGCTTCACTTGAAAGTAAATAACTCTAGTTCTCAGAGCCAGCCAGTCCCTGCTCTACTTTTCTTAATCTGTAAAACAGCTCTTAGCATCAATCTCTCTTTATCCTATGATTAATTAAGCAATCATCTCTTTTAAAGATTTATTTCTTTTTTTGTAAAAACTGATGGCATGTTTTTAATGAAATTGTAAAATCTGATCAATGTCGTCCAATCCCATGAAGAAAGAATACAGCATTGCGTGCAGAGCAATGATTTTTCGAATCAATCCATGTTTCATTTTTTATACATCCATTTCCCCTCAGCAGCAAAAAATAAAATAAAACAAATTTTAAGGCGGTACAAAGCAGCAATGTTTTGAAAACAGTTCCCCTAGTTGCCCTGGCATTCTAGAAGGCTCGATGATGGTGATGTGGTCCCACACAGGGCTACCAGATGAGCTTTATGGCTCTCTCCATAAAGGTTGTCTTCTCATTGCATGGCTTTGCCAAAAGCCAACAAGACATGACATGCTGACTACACCAAGGGCATACTAGGCTGGTCCCAAACTGTCTACACTGTTGTGTTACCTGTGTCACTTGTGGATCTTGTGGATGCAAACTCATTGCATTATAATTACTTCTTACCTTCTTGGACCTTCTCCTCCACCTCCCCCTCATGATTCCTAGCTATGCTTTACTGATCACCTAATAGGAGCCAGGCACTGTGCTATTTTTCTACATCATTAGAATATCAGTACAACCTCACAAAGTAGTTATTATTAATCTAATGTTACATTTGAGGAAACTGAGGCTTAAAGGAGTTAAGTAATTTTTCCTAGGTCTTTAGTAAATGGTAGTGAGTAGACTGGAGAAAAATTAAGGGGAACTATGCAAAGGCAACTGAAAATCAGGAAGGTGGAATGTGAGAGGAAGACTACGAGAGAATTTAAAAGTGTTCTATGAAGTTGGGACAAATATGATTCCACAGAAAGGAAATCTTACAAGTAGAAAGGAAAATAGTTACTTGTATTGACTTTGTTTGAAAAACAGAACTGTTAGGGTAGCATATAATGCTATGTGAGGAAACTAGAGCTAACAGATTCTCTTCTTTTTCACCTAAAACACAAAAGGGCTGAAGTCCTTACCTCCTACATTAGCTCCTCTTCCCACTTATTTAGAGAGTGAGCTCTGCACAGAGGGAGTGAGGAAGCAAGACAGCTGGTGGAAGGGGTCAGCCAGTCCACTGTTGTCCCAAAGAATTCTGATCTTGTTCCGTGTTTCATTTCCCACTCCACAAAGTTGGCCTGTGGGTAACCAAACCCACATTGTTGATGGCCTTCAGCTGTTCTTTGAGCCTGTCCCTTCAGAAGGGGACATCCTGCCCTTCACCAGGTTGACTCTTGTCCTTGAGAAGACTTCTGATCATTGAATTTGATTCATCTCATCTTGGTGATGTTTTAATACTCCTATAGATTGGTGACCTGAGTACCTTCCCAGAGGCCCATCTCTTAAATATATTTCTGCTTTCAGGTCATCACTAACACAAACGTTCATTTCACAATTATTGTTGTATATGTAGCAGTCCCTGTTCTAGTCTCCAGAGGCACACTAGTGAGCAAAATAGGCATTGCCCCTTCACATGTGAAGCTTACACACACACACACACACACACACACACATTGAAGTAGAAGAACAATGGGAAAAGGGAAACCAAATACTCATGCTATGTAGATCATGTGCATCCTTTCCATATATGAAAAGAGAAATAAGGTCACATCATAAAGACATGACTTCTTCTAATCATTGGATTTATCACTTAAAAATTATAGCTTTCGGGGCTGGCCCTGTGGCTGAGTGGTTAAGTTCGTGCGCTCCGCTGCAGGTGGCCCAATGTTTCGTTGGTTCGAATCCTGGGTGCAGACATGGCACTGCTCATCAAACCACGCTGAGGCAGCGTCCCACATGCCACAACTAGAAGGACCCACAACGAAGAATATACAACTATGTACCGGGGGGCTTTGGGGTGAAAAAGGAAAAAATAAAATCTTAAAAAAAAAAATTGCAGCTTTCTATATGGCAGCAACAGGAAGAAAGAAGTGGTTGTGATGCTTCTTTCCTCAAATAATTTTCCTGGAATGGAGTGTATAAATCTACCTGTGCAGCAGAGACAATGATATTGCGTCTCTCCTCCCCATGTTGCTTGGATGAAACCCACTCTTGAGTCTCTAGGGCTCAGGGGAGTTCAATGGGCTAATAGGCAATCCCAGCTGAACCTTGGCAGACCTTCCCACCAAACCTCAGGGGTTACTGGATTTGTAATGCAACCCCAAAGGCATTTACGAATCAGCTGCAGTGGAAGTGCTTGCGTGTGGCATCTTGCCAAGACCCTATTAGAAGTCTCTCAGAAGGGCCTGACAACAGATATTACAAAGGCTGCAAAAGGACGATTATGGTCTCTCATTTGAAGAGTCCACACATGGACTACACATTTAGTTTTCTTCATTATGGATGAAAATGAAAACGCCCCTAAGTATAAACTGTCTAGCCAGTACCATCTACTGTATCTTGGCTGCAAATACAGTGAAGAAGCTTTTAATCATTTCAACTCTTCCTTGGGATGTTGCTAAACTTAAACGACGGAAAGCCTATAATTCTGGTACAAATTTGGTATCCTCACCATACCAGTTTCTGGTTTAATGCATTATCATATATTGAACAGTATGACTAGCCACTGAGAAAGACATCTCTTCTGGGACTGGCACTTGCTTTTAGAACCAGACATATTCTATCTGGATGAACCAGCCCGAATGTGAGGACGTAACACGCTGATAGAGTGCTGCTTAAAAAAAGAGAGAGAGAGAAAGAAGGAAAATTGTTCCTTATAAAGACTGATGGAGAGTTTCAACACACGCATAAGAGGGAACAAGATAGGGGAAAGGACAAGAAATTATGCTGGAGTGGTGCTCGAATTAAACAGGAAAGCTTTGGGAAAAGCATTCTTTTCAACTCTTAACCTTCTTTATTCTATACTATAACTAATTATAAATGAATAGAGTTTTTAAATTTAAAGTTGCAGACATGGAAATTTTTTTCCATTGCTGCACAGATTATATAAATAAAATAAGTCCCTTTCTGAGACAGCTAACTTGCTCAAAGATGTTACAAAATGTTACAAAATGAAAAGATTACAAGTGCAATCTTTTTGCAGGAATCCCCAAAATATGATTTATCTTACCTGTACTGTCAGGCTGTTTTAGGCACAAAATAATGCTTGCTCCCTGTGGTCAATTTCAGATTTGTTTCAGCTGGGTTACAAAAGAGAGGATAAAGATAGTGTAGGAAAGATAATGAAATTGAGCAGAATATGTTGAAAAAATTTAAGGAGGGAGAACTTGACACATTTGAAAGTACCTCATAGTACAGTGACTTTATCATATGAATATGAAAATTATCGGACAAAATCATTCATTCAAGCATTTACTCTTAGTATTTATTAAAAGAACAAGCTTGTCTCTCCTCCCAGAATATCACTCTTTTGACCTCTCATTTTACATTTCCAACAGTCTTTGGTGTATAATCTTCACATAGCTGTTTTATTATCACTTCAAACCCTAAAGTTAACCTGATTCATTCATTTGCTCATTCGCTTAACATTTATTAATAACTTACAATGGGCTGGGTATAGGAAATGGAGGCTCCTGTGTGTCCAACTTAACATTTGAGAGTTATATTTTTGGAATTTAGAGCCATTCTAGCTGTCCATGTCCCACACTCCAATTGTCTTTGGCCACCACCCAAAGTGTAAGCCCCTCTGGTGACCATGTACTGGCATTCCCAAACTACTTTGTGCTTTCTATCTCCTGACTCAGCCTCTCTTCACTCCTCTCCCTCTACTCCTTTCTGCTTTCCCTTTAGAGTCTCTCTTCCGTGGGAAACAAACTGACCTATAACATTACCTTTTCCAGAGGATACTTTGTTTAATTTGGGTTTAATTAAACTTAAGTTTTTATCTAGGACACTGTCTCTCCAGGAACTTGAATGAGCAGCGGCTTCCATGGGACCAGGCAGTTGGGTCTGCCTTCACCTGGTTCCCAGGGCAGCTTCCAGGTCATACAAACTCTTCTCCACTGAAGTTCATGCCATTTCACTCTATCACCTTCTCTTTCAGTATCATCTAACTACTCCCAGTCACTCCTTCACATTCACTGCACACCCCACTCACAGTCTTCCTTTATTTCCCATGACCAGAGCAGTTTTAGGTTCTCAAAAAAGTTGAGAGGAAAGTACAGAGATTTCCCACACACTCCCTGCCTCCATGTATACATAACCTTCGCCAATATCAACATTCCCTGGCAGAGTGGTACATTTGTTACTAATGAGGAACCTACACTGACACGTCATTACCCCACCCAGAGTCCGTAGTTTGCATTAGAGTTCACTCTTGGTGTTGTATTCCAGTATCTTTTTTTTTTGCTGAGGAAGATTCACCCTGAGCTGACATCTGTTGCCAATGTTCCTCTTTTTGTATGTGGGCTGCTGCCACCACTGACAGACGAGTTGTGTAGGTCTGTGCCTGGGAATGGAATCTGAACCACCAAAGCAGAGTGTGCCAAAGTTAATCACTAAGCCACTGGGGCTGGCCCTTCCAGTATCTTTTAATCTTCTTTTTTCTTAAGCCCTCCAGCCCCATGGCCATACCTGGACCTTGTTACCACCCAGTTCTATTCCTCATCAGAAAGCTTTAACTCTAATATCCCACTGCCCATAATCTCCATTCTTGTATCTCTCACTACTATACATGATTTCTCCAACCTCATAGAAATTTCCCAACCTTTGAATGCTCCATTTTCTTTCCATTGCTTCTCTACATATCTGGGAATCCTTTTGGATCATTTATTTTATCCTTGTTTTTAGAGCTTTTAATATTTTACAACCTCATCATTCCATTTATCTGTCAGGCAGAATTCTTCAGTAATCAGTCTCTTCTCCAACTCAGTCTTCTGAGCACAGCTGAGGGAATGCCACCACCATGCAGATTCTCACATTACAGTTTCCCAGTTTCCAGCCTCAGCTCTGCTCTGTGCTCTAGCTGACAATGTGCTTATTTGTTCACAGTCAAGACCCTTAGTTAAACATTCATGTTTCCACTCTCAGCCATTAAAAAGTGCACAAATACACTTAGCCTCTGATTCCCGTCCTCCATGTACATATCTATACCGGCATATTTCCTATTTCTTTCTTCCTCTCTCCTTGATCCTGTCCTTCCAGGACATTAATCTAGTGCTTTATCTCCTTCCTTGTACCTTCAGTGATCCCTCACTAGGATTTTCTTTCCACCAATGCTAAAAATATACACTAAATTCACACCTTCTAAAACAGTATATGTACAAGACAAGGGGTAAGTGAAAAAGGATACAGAGCTGTATATATAGAATGAACTCACCTTCATACAAGTAATTGCATAGAGCAAATTCTAGAAAGAAATAGACCAAAACTTAACTGTAGTAATCTCTGAGTCACAAGATTTTGAATTACTTTGATTTTATTATTCATCCTTTTGCACTACCCCCTAACTTTCCACAGATAGCACATATTACTGTATTATTTACAGAAAGACTTTTTTTCTAAAACTACATTTTCAAAGACTTATAAGCATACCTTTGATCCTGCATCCCATCCTACCTTTGTTTCATTTATGTAATATTTCTCCAGCCAAGCAAATGCCTACATTTATTTCATTTCTTCAGTTTTCATTCCCTCCTTAACCCGTTGCCATCTGAATTCTACCTTCTTAATTTCACTGAGAGGCTCTGGTACCTTCAAGGTGAACTTCACTACACTGTTGCCAAATCAGAGGGCTATGAATTCTTGTCATGCTGAACCTCAGAGCTGCATTTGCCTCTGTTGACATCTCCCTTCACCTAGAGCCCTTTCCTCTCTTAATTTCCGCTCATGCCTGTGGGTCTCTCTCCACCAAGGAATCCTCTTTCTCCTCTGTCTCCTTATATGCTGGGATTCTCTGGGACTCCATCATCAGCCTGCTGGTTTTCTATTTCTTTTTGTGCTCTCTGGGCTATACCATCCACACAAAATGCATTTATCCAACACGCGTCTGCTGGCCATTTTGAAACCTCTACTTCCTATTCTGGCCTAAAGTGTTTTAAAGTTTAGGGAACATAGATGTACTTCATGTACAGTAGTAAGAGAAATAATAGCCCTTTAAAGAATACATTTAATAGATTTTACAATACAGTATAGTTTATGTTTCAAATGGAAGTTGGACTTGTATATGTAAGATAGTTCTCATTATAGCCAACTGGGAATAATATACTCAGATACAATCACATAACCAAATCTCAAAGAAGATGTATATTTTTACATTTTATTTTATTGGTGCTTCTGTGGTGGATTTTACATTTCAATAAAACTGTAAAGTAAAATTGTAAGCAAAAGCAAAAGAAAACAAACACAATACGACACAGCAAAAATACTCCAAAATAAAAACAAAATTTTGTGCTATCACTTGCAAATAGAACTATGACAAATGCTGTGGCTAACTGATTCTTTTATTGATCACATATAATCTTACCTTATCTGATTATTTGGGTGATAGTTGGCCATTTAAATCATCTATTGAAATTTTGTAAATGGTAATAGAAAAAAATAGCTTGAATTTTTTTTTTCTCTCAAGGATCTCAAAGAACATTAGAAAATTCAAATAATCATGTATAGACGCTCACTTGGCAAATGGTTAAGATAAAGCAAGGAACTATAGGGAAGCTCCGACATATCAATGGAACAATTGGAGAATGAACAAAGAAATTAGATTCCCACTTGGTGTAATTAGTTTTTATGTTGCTACTTCTTGAGATGAGCATGGCATTCCTTTTCAGCAACTTCCTGCCATTCACATGAGTCCTGGATTCAGAGTCAGCAGACTTGGCTCGAAACTGGGCTTTGCCACTCAGACTTTGTGTGAATTCTGCACAGTCATGTTTTTCTCTCTGAGTCTCATTTTGTCATCTGTGAAGGAAGTAATAACACGACGGGTTGTTGTGCAATAGCAATGTGGCAGAAGTAGCATTCTGTCAAGCACAGTAGACTCAACATTTATTGAATTTCTTGAAATAATAATTGAGTCTTCAGACTTTAGAAGTTCTTAATGTAAAAGAAATAGAGACAAAAACTGGATTTTATTATTTACTCTTCCATATACCGACTGACTGATCTTGGGCAAGTCACTTGAACTATCTGGTCTAAGTTTCCTTAGCCTTAAAATAAAAAGTATAGATGAGAGGAATTATTTTTCCACTCTGATTCTATAATCCTAAAGCCATTTAGGAGGTGGGAGCTTTCTAAAACATTAATATGTTCTTTTTATTTATTCTGCTTCTTCATAGATAACTCATTTTAAAAATTTTTTGGAAAAAATTTGGAAAGTCAATATTAAACATAATAGATTATTTTGAAATCTTAAAATGAAGACTAAAATATAGCATGATTTTTCTTTTGCTTGTCACAAGTTTCTTTTGGAAGTAAGTGTGCAAGTAATGAATAAAACATCTAACTGCAAATGTGTGCAGATGCAAATAAAATTAGGCATTTCATAGCTGGTTGGAGCAAGAATTCCTATTCTACGTCTCTCTCCTAAGTTATGCCGCTGTTCGGAAAAGGCAGGCAGAGAAAGGCACTTCACATCCATGGCTAGTCATAAAGTGACTATGTTTACTGGGAGTGGGAAGACAGAAATGACATCTCTAAAACTCTGGAAAACTTTACATCCAGGCATTTGGGATCTGAGACAATCCAAGGCAGTCTGTGGAGATATAACAAACCCTCAGAGACATCTCCGAGGCGGCCGGGAATTACTGGAAGAATCCAGAGGGCTTCTACCTGCAAAGGACATTCTTCCTACCAAAAAGAATGAGACACCCCTTGTCACCTTGGGAGACAGCCCCTAACAAGCGGGCAGTTTCCTGGGCTTCACCACCTAGAATGAGACAAGATGGTAGAATTAATAAAAGTAAAATATAGTATCTTTCACAGCAATGGATACATTTCTTAAGTAATTTGTATAGTCTGGGAATACGGATTTGTGTCACTGACATCTACTCATTTCCTATGATCCCTAATACTATTTGAGGGTTAAATTCAAATTTTGAACTCATTTTAAAAAATAATTTGAAAACAAGCAAAAGTTCCAATATTTCTGTTGCTGTAAATTTTTAAAATCTGGGACTTTATCAAGTTGAAAATAGACGTTCAGATGAAAGAGGCATCTATGTATGTTTCAACAATTCTAAATAAAAATTTAATGTTTGCTAAAACCTTTTCTGTAAAGAGACAGGGCTAAAAGAAATAAGAAAAAAATAGCAATGTGTGTGTGCATGTGTGGTGGGGGGGGAATCCAATATCTAGTATTTTGTGGTTTATGAGTTATCTGCTAATATAGTTGCACTGCAAATTTAGTAAAGCTGATGCCCACCATACCCTGCGTGTCTCATTTTAAAACAATCATTTATGGGTGTTAGAGGATGCCTGGGAAAGCAGAAGGGTTCTGTGTCAATCAAAGCTAATCACTGGTACAGGCAGAGGGCTTTTGTTGGCCTCCATGCTCTAAGCCGTGCTTCCACATCTGTGTTTGAAGAGATTAGAGAGGTGCTTCATACAAGAACTGTATTAGTTAAAGCTGATCGACAGTATTTGGAATAAATCATGAAAAAGTTGAGTGCCAGAAGGGAAGGCATGGCAAGTGGAAGATTGAAACTGACGAGACTTAAATCCACCCCCCTCCAGTTTCCCACCCATTTGTATTTCAGTTTTGCTCACTGGAGAGCATTACCAGGTGCCATGCTCTCCACTCTTCCTAGCAAACATGCAGTAACTCAGCCAAGAAGCCCAACGCCAATGTTTTCAGTGACATGCTTGCCACACTTGGGCGAAGAGCTCCGGTTTTATTAGAAGAGCTTCATGGAAAATAGATTAGGCCAAGTGGGTAAGTAGGATTTGAGGACCAAGGATGGGAAAGAATGCAAAGTGAAAAAGATCCCAGCAAAAATGTACCCCAAAGCCCCTCCCCATTTATAGCAATGTTCTCTCTGCATGAAGGCCATACACTGGCAAATAAATTATGAGTGACAAGTATTTGAACCAATAAAGAGGGCACTATATTTTATATGCAGTAAATTTAATTCCAGATTGTGTTTCACCTCAGCAGGGTGACATGTTTATTGCCAGTGAAAGATGAAAGCTGAGGGAGTTAGAGGCAAGCGTCAGCAGTTCTAGTGGGCACCCGCAAAATGAAGATTTGACAGACCGGTGGCTGAGCCCTTGAAATGAAATGCCAGATCAAATTTTACCCCAAAGGGGTCAGATGTACTGTCATGCCCCCAAAACTCGCAATACCAGTTGAATAAATGAGCCTCGTTCAGCAGAGAGCAGGAGGCCAAGAGCGTGCTCTGTGAATTTCTGCTCATAGGATCATCAGCTTTTCCAAGTGCAGTGAGCACGGGAGGATCAGAGTGAGAGGTGTCTGGGGGAGGATATGCTAGAAGGATGCGAAGCACTGCTGCCTCTGTGGGGCCCTAAGTGTCGTTTTAAAAATCTATTAAACAGATCGAAAAGTAGAAGTGAATCTAAATTGATCTGCCCATCTCTCAATTTCAGCCTACAAGCGCTCAACTCAGGTGTTCAATTTATTGAACCATAACCCCTTTTTAAACAATCAACATCAACACACAATAAATGCGCTCAGCAAGGGCAATATTTACATGCATGACTCATTGTTTTAGAAGATTTATTTATGGGAGAACTGATTGGAAATCACATTGGCCTTCCTTTGGCAGAAGGTGGCACAATGGCATGTGGGCACAGTTCTAGCTACTGCAAAAATTAAGCACATTGAAAAAGGTGAGTCTTGCTTTCCCCTATGATATAGGCCCAGTAGTAACCTCACCACAAAGGTGGGGAGGAATTTTTGTTACAATCTGCACATGACTTCACTCCTCATCTCAGAAAGAGACAGAGAGAGAGCAAGAGGCAGAAAGAAATAAAGAAAGAGAGAAAGAAAGACAGACAGAGAGAAAGAAAGAAAGAAAAAGAGAAAAGCAGGAAAAGTTGCTGGTCTCAGAAAAGTGTGTCCATGATGAAGAGTTATGCAATAATTCCTATGATGATGTTGATAATTCATGTAAAATGATAGCCAGTCTTTCCTCTCTGCATTTATGAAACAGGTTCTGTTATCCAATATATGGATTGGGCTAGCCAAATGCTTTCAAATTCATTTGTTAAAGCTTAATGTCATCACCTCTTGAATCAATCAGAAGGGTGGGCCTTTTAATCAGTTCCTTTCACTGATCCTACTCTGCAGGACTAACAGTAGAATCTACCATGTATTCAACTTCACATAAATGTATTTTAAGAATATTTCTCATAGTTCAATGTCATTATCTGAAGATTATGTAACATTTCTGGACCCTGTAATTTCAAGGTTTCTTCCTCTCAACTTTGTGCATCTTTTCTTGACTTTGCACATCTTTTTCATATACTCATTGAAGTTATGGAGAACACGTACTGTCATGTCTGGCTGGAGGACAAGGGATCTGAATAATGTTATTAGCACCACCTAAGTGATCTTTGGAACTTTAAAGGACCTATTTGTTTCCTGTAAGCGTTGACCTCACATTTGGTGAATGAAGCTCTTTAACAGAAGCAACGGAACCAAGCCATCCCGCTGGTCATCCCCGGAGACACAAGAACACCTGCCATTAACAGTAATTGTCTCTCTATTACTCACTTACCCTTCAAGGATGTTGTGAGAGTGATTGCTGGCCAGAGTGTGTGTAAATTTTTCGTAAGACCCTTACATAAGTGTTGCTGCATGAAAGACACATTCATACATAGATGAAAGGCACCTGAAGTCACCATAGCTAACACCGTGGTCCACTGCTGTTTCCTGACCACGATTTACCTCTGGTCATTCATTCCCTTTGTTACATTCCCCATGGAGCATAGAATTGAAACATTTTTAAGCTCACGTCCTCTGCGCCACTCTAAGTTTTCCAGGGTGTCTTTCATCACGTCGACTACATCCTCCTCCTCCCGGGTTCTATGTATCCTGACCTTCCCTATCTCTGTGTTCCCTGCTGTTTCCTCTACTTTCCTCTCTAAACTCCTGTGTCTGCCCTTTTCAGACCTCACGTGTGAGCTGTGCTTGGCACAGAGTCCGTTTGTCTGGCACATGCCCTTCTTCTTGGCCAAAGAGCTCCCGCAGACTCCACAGGCTTTCAAAGCCATGTAGCACAAGTTCCTACCAAATGAATCAATTCAGCTTGTTTCTCTTTGCAGGTCATAATTATTGGTCCTGCTTACAATTCATCATAAGTTCTTCGGATAAAAGAATCAAGTGATAGGGTAGGAGGGTTGGTAGTTTCCAGACAACTGAAAAATTTTTTTTTAAAGATTTTATTTGTTTCTTTTTTCTCCCCAAAGCCCCCCAGTACATAGTTGTATATTCTTCATTGTGGGTCCTTCTAGTTGTGGCATGTGGGACGCTGCCTCAGTGTGGTTCGATGAGCAGTGCCATATCCGCGTCCAGGATTCGAACCAACAAAACACTGGGCCGCCTGCAGCGGAGCGCGCGAACTTAACCACTCGGCCACGGGGCCAGCCCCCCAGACAACTGAAAATTTTAATGATGTCAGAAGAGAAAAGGTATTTAACTTGACCATGTTCAAATTCACTATAACCACTTAATATGCAAGATTTCCAACACATTTTATAGTTAGAATAAATACATTTCACCTTTTATTCCTATCCTCTGTGTTTGCCTATTATTCTGTTGGTTCTGAAACCCTGTTGTCAAGTAGTTTTTTAAATTAATTAATTAATTTTTTGAGGGAGATTAGCCCTGAGCTAACATCTGTTGCCAATCTTCCCCTTTTGGCTGAGGTAGATTGGCCTGAGCTAACATCCATGCCCATCTTCCTCTACTTGATATGTGGGACGCCTACCACAGCATGGCTTACCAAGCAGTGCCATGTCGGCACCTGGGATCCGAACCGGCAAACCCTGGGCCACTGAAGCAGAATGTGCGCGCTTAACCGCTGCGGCACCGGGCCGGCCCCTGTTGTCAAGTAGTTTTAATGTCTTCTCTCAAGTTCCTCTTAGATGCGTTCCTCCTTTCTGATTCCGCAGCCAACACCAACCAACAATAAGGCATCTTTCACTCAAACCCAGGCCACCTTAGGGACCTCCTAACCAGAGCATTGAAGCCTTACTCTGTTTTGTGTCTTCTTAGAAGCTGCTTGCTTCGAGTGTCTCCCATAAAACTAAGTTCAAACTCCTCATAATTCAATTTAAAGCTCTCTATTCTCTGACCCTTCCAAATCCACCAGCCTGACACTGGGTGTGTGGTGGAATTGTTGCATCCTCAGGTTCCTCCTAAACATCTCCCTTGTCAGGTTTTTTGGAGGTAGAAATAGGCATGCACAGTAGTGACTGCCATGCCTAGCACATGATAGTTGGTCAATAAACGGTACCTCATTATTTATGATGATGAATGGCCCCTCTGCTTCTGCCCAGCTCATCTGCACCTCCTTCCTAGAAAATGTCTTTACATCCCCTCCTGCTTTGCTCAAGATTTTTATTACATCTCAGTGCCTTCTTCCTTCTCCTTCATTCATACAACCTGGCTCAAAGCTTCCCTCCTTCCAGAAACCTCTCTCGCCAAGTGCTTCAGAGGCTGTGTGCCAGGAAGAAAGAATTAACAGACACCAGAGTGATTGAGTGGGTTATGTTTAGTGTTATTCTGTATAGCTCATATAATTTAGGATTATAGTTTGACTGAAAAAAAATACCCAAATCTGTTCGGTAACAACTTCTGCCAAATTCGTGCTAAATACTTTACATTTTAACCATTATGCATATTTAAGTTTAACCATTCTTCGAGGTCCGTTTCATGCTCTCTTCCTTCCCCTCAGCAGAGTTACTCTGATGATTTTGGACCCTTGATGAAGTGATACTCTGTGTTTTCAAGGCTGAATTTTCTATTTGGCAGGAATCATATATTATCAGATGTTGTGGTTGAACCTGCACATATCGTATCTGCCTTAATGGAGGTGGGGGTGAGCTCATGGAGGAAAGGGAGAGTACAGTTCAATCTGACTAATGTTTACTGAGGACCCGGGAGAGGGTCACTGATCCTGGTGGTACAGGCAGTGAAACATGGGGCTGCGTCCAGCCTTGAGCTTACAAGGACTTACACTTCACAGTGGCTGGGGACAGCTGTGAGAAGAGAAGGACAGAAAGTGCAAAATTAACAAGCGTAAGACACTTTATAAGTCCTAATTGGCAGACCAGGCTTAATGGGCCACCAGTGGAAAATTGAGGAAGAATTTTGACTCTACTTGCATTAGGATCCATTTAAAATTTTTGAACAGGCAAGATTATGTTTTAGTATTTAGGCATGTGGCATCGTGTCCCCAACTAGCACATAGTTAGTGAACTTTGTTGAAAGAATAGAAACGTAAATGACATGCTGTCACACTTGTTCCATATCGTTGGGGCTTTTTTCACTTTTAGTGATCTTAGAAGAGTTGGTAGCATCTGACTTCTGTAGAATATGTTCATCTCCTAAGGTGAGGGTCCCCTGTATGGTCATCTGTAGACCTTAACTTGAAATTGATTATAAATGAGCTAAAGTTGAATGGAGTTCAAATGGACAGTGGTTGTGTGAGATCAAGGAAATAAACAAGAGGAACAGTTGCAATTACAGTGTAAAAATGAACATTTAGAGCAATGCTGAATAAAAATATTGTCTGGGATAGCAAAGTTCAATTGTGCTTACACTGCTAAGATTTCCTTAGCCGTTCTTCCATAAACTCCTTCTTCAGAAGGTGTTAATTGATGTTGGCATTGAATCTTTTGAAGCGGTGGGAATTCATACTTTAAAATGCCCAATTAGCAGCAAAAATGAGTGATGGAATGGGTCACTGAATATTTTTAAAGACCGAGAAACACCTTCATTTGAGGGCATCTAAAACACTGCCCCTAATCCGCACCCAAAGATCTTTCCTCCAACTTTTGTTTTATCTCTTTGTACAGAGGTTAGGACAGCAGCCTACAGCCCCCAAAAGGAGAATCCTCACAATTTTCTTCAGAATGCCAAGTGTTATAGTGAACGATAAATAACCTTTCTGTAACAAGCAGCCCTTTTTTTCCCGCTGGAACAAACTGTTCAACTCTATTTGAATAAAAAGCCCACACATATATCAAATTAAACAAAATAGCATTGTTCCAAATACAGATCAGGCAGTCTTCCCAGACTCGTGTCAGTAAAATTTCATAGCGCTCCCCACCATTGTATAGTAGCTCTCTTTCTCCTCTTCTTTATGTGTGAGCGCAGAATCAGTATTCTTAGACAAAGGAATGTAGACACAGGCCATGTTCCCCATGCAGTTGAATAAAATAAAGGTCCAACTAGGGACTCTGATGGCGAGAAAAAGAATGCACCACTGAAAATACAGGTGGAGACAGCACTACACAACTATATGAGGAGCAACTGCTCAACAAGAAGTTATTTTGCTTATTGCCAGGACAAATATTTTCCCATTTGATGAGGCATAACTCTGGATCGATGTTAATGAACCAGGAAGCTAATTGTGTGGTGTGTGTGCTGAGATGGGATGGAGGCGGTTGTGTGTGGGGCCGCCTTGCACTAACTTATAAGAGCTGATTGTTAAATTTTCAGGATTTTGCAAGCTTTTTGTTATGCACAGTCATTATTAAAAATTAATATAGAAGTATCTAAACTTAAAATTCAATGAGTTATATTAAAAAGAAAGATAATAGCCAAACTTATTACTTCTTATTTTCCTACATTTCACTATGATCTGTACTCTTAAGGTTGTTTATATCTATTGTGTCGAGATGGTGGAAACGGTATTGAGTGGTGCCATACTTCATGTTTCTTCCCCGCTCCTCACCACATTGCCACGTTGGTAGCTTGGAATTGACTCACACTACAAATCAGAGTTATTGCTTTTTTGTTTTTTGGTTTTGTTTTCCAGAGAGCTGATTGTTAAACATTTATCAACACACCACTGGGTAGAAGCTCCTTGAGAACAGACCTTTCTTCCCATGTAAACTTAGGCTGCTGAGCTGAACAGACATTTGAGCAGGCAGTGCCCTCAATCCTTTGAGGCTAAGGAGACAAGTCTGTGCAGGATTTATGGTGCACGGGGGCAGTTTGCATGTTGTGCTGCCTTCCAAAAGAGCATCCTACGCTATGAAAGTAACTTCCCACAGTCTGACATCTCCAATTGCTTTTTGAAGAGCAGAGCTCAATCTAAGAAGATATTCATTATTAGGATAAGTTGGTTTATTAGGAAAAGTTTACATTCATTCTCAGTAGGTGTGATATTTTGTCAATCTTATTTAATGTGGTGTGAGTTTAGCCTGAATTGTCAGTAACTGACCATCAGGGTAGCACAACAGTGGGCCAGTAGCCACTGCTTTTCTCACTCTCCTCACACATTCCAAGCTTCCCATTCTCGTTAGACTGAGGAGGTGGACTAGGAAAACGTGAGCAAGGTTGGAAGATACCGAGGCAGAGTTGACAAGGGATAATGAATTAGGTATTCTTCCCTACTGGGGCTTATGTGCCACACAGACCTCTCTAGGCTTAAAGCTAAAAGTACATAACTTCTTATAGTATTTGTAGCAGATATGAACTTGCTAGGAGCTCTACAATTATTTTCTTCCAAATTCAACGTCTATGGCTGCATTAAGCTAATTAAATTACTATAATTTATTTAAATAATTACTATAAAAATATTTCATATCATCTCCAGGGTTATACACCCACAGTGTATGGTGTAACACACACACACACACACACACACACATATACTATACATATACATACATACTATATACATATACATATATAGTATAGCATACTAGACACAAATGTTTGAGATATATATTCAAATAAAAATATATTTTTGTATATATTTGAATATGTCTATTCAACTGAAAGTTGCACTTTGTCTTGGAATGTCTGATCAGAACTCCTTGGATAACATGTATGTCATGACCAAGGCAGCATTTTTCTTTAGAGTAAACATATTTTGTGAGCCATCATGTACATATATAAACAAATTCGCATTTCTGATAGCTACCTTACTACTATTTCATTATTTTATGCTACAAGAGGCCAGTCACTATTATAATGCTCTTCAGCCAAGTGCCCTCTTTGTCAACAACTAAATTCCTCTAAGAATGTCACGTGATCTTGCTATTTGGTTCCGTCTATAGGGTAATCTCTCATCATTTAAATTGTGCAACTGTCAGATACAGTATACCTTGAGAATCAGATCCCTTGTGTCACAATATTAAACAATTATTTTTGGCTACAGCATCGAATTTTCACTGCCTGGGGTGTCTCTCATGTTCCAAATCAAGTCAAATTAAGACTGTATACACTGGTAAATTGAAGAAACAGATAAGCAGAAGCAGGAAAAAACCAATAGGAAGATTATCCTTGTAATGTTTCATTAAGCAACTTCCATTAGGAAAGAAAAAAAATCATTAATGCTAACCCATGTTTGAACTTAAAACACAAAATTCAAACGGATTCACATAGCGTGTTTTTACACGGAACCTATGCTTTTAATAGTCACTCTTTGATAGATGATAAGTATCATCTTGAATTTTGTGTGAACTGATTCACAGAAGTCATTCAGCAAATTAATGTAGTTTTGGAAAATTAACAGCAAAGTAGGCATGCCGCCAACTGTCTAACGACAAATTGAAGGGTTTGGAGATGTGTCTGTCTATTTGCAGGATTGGAACTGTTTTCAAAACAAAAACACGCAGAAAATGGTGCTGGCATGACAGGAGATGCAGTCATTATACAATTTTAATTGACAAATAATCCCATTTTTATGGGAATAAATTCACCTAGCCAATAACTGAATTATCATCTATCATGTACTGGTTTCTCTTCCCATCTCATGCACCTTCTAATTTTGATGAATTTGATTAAATGTATCTGGCAGCATAGCTCTATCTGGCAAGTCAAGGAAAGACCACAGTGAGTTGGGGAGGTGGGGGCAGGTAGGCGGATGGTGATTTGTCACAGGGATGGAGACCATCTTTAGCATTACCTGTTGTGCAGATATTATTTTCCTCTATCTATCTTCCAGCCTGAATATTTAGATGAGGATGTGTTCTATTCTTTCAACAAGGTACTAGGCATCTCCCTAATTGAACTCAGGTATACAAGGAGTATATGTGTGGGGGTGGAGACTGGGAAAATTAGAAACCTTTATCGATCCACATATAATTAATCTTCAGATGTTGGCTTTAGGCTCCAGCATAATAGCCTCAGTGTAGGACTCACTTTCACATCAGGAGCAGCTGAAATGCAAAATGATCACAAATATGAACATACTCTAGCTAAGGGCAGGTATTCCAATGGAGGCATTAAATATAAATACAATAGAGTATTGACATAATGTAGTAAGGTTCCCTCGCTATTAAAAGGCTTTGTTCTAAAGCGTATCTGTGTACACAATGAGATGATGAACACAGTGCATCACATAGCTAAATTTAATATATGCAGGGGTATGATGTTTGCAATGCATGCATTTCAGCAGGTCCCATTAGTGCGCCTTTCCCCTCCAGTGAAAACAGAATGAACCACAGCCCCTTCTGGTTTGCATAAAGCAAACAAAATTAGATTTGCTTTGCTGAATTGAAACCCGCTTGGGATTGTGAGCCTCTCTCGGGGACAAATTACTTCAAACAATCCCTTTGTACCATAACAAAATCAAAAAATTCAGGCCAATCAACATGGCTCAAAACCCTTAACACAAGAATTAATAATACAACCTAGTCTATTTTTATTGCTTCTGCGCTACAGCTCCTTGTTTTAATGTAATTACACTTATTTGCCATCCACATGTTAAGTAAGCTTGCATATGTTAACTAATGCGACATAAAACAACTTTCCTAATTTTACCGTTGCTACAAGCATTGTTCCCCGTGGAGTAAGACCCAAACATTGGACAAGTTGAACACTAATGTTATTAAATTAAATCTATTTTTAGACCCTTGATAAATGAATATAGGCAAAATGTCAAACGTTTCTTCAGATAGGTACAAAAGCTGATTGACAATCAGATTAGTCTATTAAGAATATTGGTTTATGGAGTGTTATTCACTTGATATCTCTTGGCTTTTAAAGCCTTTTTCCCTGCAGAAGAGAAGGACACGCTCGTCTGTAAATATGGAATCTCTTAAATCAGGTATCTGCTCAATGACCACTTAAATTCTGCAGTTTGAGTTAGTATCAAGATGATATATATTCCTAGTGCTTTTAACACCTGAAAATCAACAGAGTTTATAAGCCACTAAAAGTTTAATCTGAACCACAAGTTTACTGACTTTTCAGATTTGAAATTTGAAATCTAGGATAACTTTTTGCCCACTGCTTTTTAAAATGTGTAGATCAGGTAAAATATTTGAGTTCACAAAATCTTGGTCTTTTGAGATCAAAAGCTCTTTTCCTCATTGCCTAGTCCATCACAAATATAATCTGATCCTTAGGAAAGAAGAGTGTGTCGAATATCTATATATCGAGGAAGGTTTTATCTAATTGTTAAGAGGTAGTTAATTCTGTATAACTCGAGTGAGCTCCACCTAACACTGACTGAATATCTGAATGAAAAGTTGAAAACGATCTGTCTTTAACCGTGGATTCATCTATGTAACTATTGGATTATTTAGACACAAGTAACCCATCAATTTGGTTCAATAACATGTCAATTTTGTCCAAAAGATCATTTCGTCTCATTGTTTGCTATTGAATAGATAAATAAATATGATTGACATCTTTCTCCTCTTTCCTATCAGCTATGCAGATTCAATCTGAGTTTCTAATGCAAAAAACAATTATATAATCAAATGATTTATTAAAGATCTCTTTATGTTAAATCTTTCAAATTAGACATTTCCTTTTAAATATGGCAGACAATTGATCAAAACAGTTAATCTCATCCAAAGGTCTCAAATTGGGTCTATGGGTGCATTTTGTTTAGAAAGTACAGTCTTTAAAAGAGGTAAAATTTGAATGCTTTTATATATGGCACAACTGTTGCAGTGTCCTGCCATTCTTCTCATAATTAGACTATGTCTGACCCCTGAAAGCACTTATATTTGACACCCCCGATCAAGATTTACTAATTACTCACTTATATTTAAGTAACTTATATACTGTACAAAGATCCTGAGATAAGGGTATGAAAGTGGAATCAGGTCACTGGAGGTTCTCCATAGAAACAAAATCCTGAAAGGTACATAAGAGTGTGTGTGTGTGTGTGTGTGTGTATTTATAATTCCATTTAATCTCCCTTTAGAATCTGTGTTATGGGACAGGGGAAAATGGGTGCTGTGCTAAGAGAAGACCCACGCACTGTCTGTGGATCACATTGGCATCCTATTGTGAAAGACCATTTTCTACTTCTTCAAGTCAAAATGTTAACAGCACTCTTCTTTTAAAGAACAGGAGGTGATGTCATTATTGTAGTTTTATTCATAAGACAGGAATGCAAACTACCTCAGTTTTCTGCTAGTTTTGCTTTCTATTATTTAGGTCTTATATTAAGTCCTTGGATCAGTTCCCAACCTATTGTGATTCTAATTTGATTTGTATATCCCAGTCTTTCTCAGAGGTACTTTAAAATCTTAGATAAAAGAAAATGAATTAGTTGCGTGTACGTGCCAGAGGAGCGAGAGCAGGGATACAAGATCAGTGAGCTGAGTTGAGCTTCAGAAAGAACAATTAAAGTGATCTTACACCTACCCTCTCTCCTCCTTGCTCCCTCACCTCGCAAATCACTCTTCTGTTCTCCCACATTACCGCAGTGCCCCATTTCTTTCTAGTGCCCATGCAAAGTGCCCAGTTTAGCCTTTTAGCTCCCTTCCCACAACTTGTAAGACTTTGGCTAAATGCCTTGGCTCCTCAGATCTTTGTTTTCTCTAACTCTAAAGTAATGATACCTGCCCTCCATGGATTTTCTTAAATTATAAGATTATCTCCTTTGAGTATTACATTGCATACTACATATGTCACTATTGTTTGCTTGCTCCTCCTCTCCCTCTCCCCTTAGATGCTCTCTCTCGTGTGTCTCACTGTTAATGAGTTAGATGAAGACTGTTAGCCAGCAAAGATAAAGGCATACTCTCTCAGATTAAATTCTATTAGCCCTCAGTTCACTGTTTTTTTCTGATTCTGAGGGAGAGAACACTGATGTTGATCTAGTGTGGCAGGGAGAAGGCAAATGGGCTTCCTTACAGTGTTCAAACTGCACTTGAACTTTAGATTTTGTCCTGATATTCATACACTGTATAGAATATTGTCATGAGTGATGTGAATGTGATATAGAAAGTGGGAAGATCCTGGGCTTCAAGGCCAAACGAGGCTAGGTTTTAGGGCATTTCCACTGCATCCTAGTAGGGCAAGTTACTTGACTTCATTGGCCTTACGTGTACAATGGGAATAGTAGTACTTACTTTGCAGGATTGTTACAGGGATTAAGTGGGATAATTTCACGAACATAATAGGCACTCATAATTGTAGCGATTCTACGTTTGATTGTCATGTAAAGCATTTATTATAGCATCAGCAAATAGTACATGATTGATGATGTTAGTTCCAAGCACCCATATCCTCTTCAGTTTAACCAAAACATTTTCAAAAAAATCACAGTAAACTTTTTAAAATTTATAACTAACACAAATCACTTTATCACCGAACTTTTCACATTCTAAATAGAGTCTCACATTGGAAAAAAATGTTTTTATCTCATTATGAAAATATTAACTAGTTGATTTGATTAATCCTAAAATTTATCAATAAAAGATTATAAAAGGGGTTTGGCCCTGTGGCCGAGTGGTTAAGTTCACATGCTCTGCTTTGTCAGCCCGGGATTTCTCAGGTTCAGATCCTGGGCGCAGACATGGCACCACTCATCAGGCCACGCTGAGTTGCATCACACATGCCACAACTAGAAGGACCCACAAACAAAATATACAGCTATGTACTGGGGGGATTTGGGGAGAAAAAGCAGAAAAAAGAAAAAAAAAAAGATTGGCAACAGTTGTTAGCTCAGGTGCCAATCTTTAAAAGCAAAAAAGACCATAAAAGAAGTGAGCAACAAGATAAAAGTCACTAGTTATGACCATAGGAGCAACTTAATGCATTTATACTGTGCCCAGCATATATATTATACACATAAACCACACAAATGTTCAGTAAATATTAAATGATCAGTTAAAAATAAGATCTGCTGGGATTAATTTTATTTTTCTGGATCAGGGCTGTTATTTTTACTTTTGTCATGCAGGAACTAGTGCTCTTTCCTGCCAGAAAAGTCCTCTTCCTTTTTCTTTCCTTCCTTTTATGCAACATCTCCCCTTTCTTCACAGTGTCCCTTAAAAACAGAGTAATCACGACAGTGTGGCCAGCATGAGGATGGATACAGAGAACAATGAAACAGATAGAGTTCAGAAAGAGAACCACAGATATACGGTTAATTGATTTTCAACAAAGATGCCAAGGCAATTCAATGGGCGATAAAACAGACTTTGAAATGTGTGGTGGTGTAATAGCTAGATATCTTACAGAGGGGAAATGAATCTTAACTTCACACCATACACAAATTTAACTCATAAACCAAGCATAGACATAAATATACAAGTTAAAACCAGAAAACTTCTAGAAGAAAACATAGGAGAAAATCTTTATGTCCTTGGGAGAAGGATTTTTTAGGGATGACACGAAAAGAACAAACCATAAACAAAAAAATGATATATTGTACTTCATTAAAATGAGTAGCTTCTGCTTTTCAAAATACACAATTTAAAAAATAAACAGGCAAGGCATGAACTGGGCTTTGCAATGCATATATTTGCAGGACAGATATCTGATAAAGGACTTTATCAAGATTTATAAAGAATTCTTACAACTCAATAATAAGAAGATAAACAACTGAAATAGAAAATGGGCAAAAGATTTAACAGATTTTCACGAAGGAAGACATACAAATGACCAGTGAACATATGAAAAGATGCTCAACATCAAGAGTTACCGGAGAAATGAAGATTAAAAGCACAGTGAGATACCACTATACACCTAACTAAAATGGCTAATATTAAAAAGACCAAAATATCAAATCTGAGTGAAGTTACAGAGCAACTAGAACTCTCATACTCTGCTCTAATTAATATAATGGAATGTATGGAATGTAAAACGGCACTTCCACTTTGGAGAACAATTTGGCAATTTCTTATAAAGTTTAATGTGCACTTAACACATGACCCAGTAATTTTACTACCAGTTATATGCTAAGAGAAATGAAAACAATGCCCTACACAAATATTGACAAGAGCTTTATCCGTAATAACCCAAATCTGGAAATAACTTAACGTCCATTAATATATGAATGGATTTCTTTATATGGAATACTCAGCAGGAAAGAAGAACACACATGGATTAATCTCAACAACATAAATCTTAGCAAAAGATGCCTGAAAAATAGAGTAGATATTGTATGATTCCATGTATGTGAAATTCTAGAATAGGCTAGAAAGCAGGTCAGCGGTTATTTGGGATGGGGGAAGAGGAATTGTCTGTAAAGAGGCAGTAGGGAATTTTTCAGGTGATGGAAATGTTTAGATCTTGGTTGTGTTGGTGATTACAGGCGTGTATGCCTTTCAAGACATTATACTTCATACTTGAAATGGGTGTGTGCAAATTATACTTCAATAACCCTGATTTTTAAAAAGTAGCTACTATCTAAATACATGTAATACTGGCTTGTTTGGCTACTACCATAACGCTAATCATTATGAAACCAATTGCATGCCTAATCACAAATGGCAGAACGATTTTTTTCTGGTGAAATTTTCACAGCTAAAATCATGATTTGGGGTTTTTATGTTTGATTTAGAAATTTTCTCCTAAATGTGGGCCCTAGTCCTGGCCCTATGGGTTATTTCCTTTTGGGAAGTCAGTTAACTTCACCAGGCCTTGGTTCTTCTCTGTGGAACGAGAGACCTGGATGATATTGTTTTAATAAAAACTTATTTAGCACCTACTCTGAGCCAGTCATTGTGCTAGGTGGCCTCACATACTTCATCTCTTTCAACTACTGCTCTTACATATCCCTCTACATTAAAATAATACAGTTTTAGGATTTTGGACTTTTTCATTTTTGAAGAAAATTGCTCTACCCAAAAATGTTAGCTTGTATTATATTACCTAACAATCCTGCTAGGAAGCAGAGAACTTCCAAACTTTATTACAAAGTGCAAATTCAATGTGCCTGATGAACTTTTCCTTTACTCCCTTTTGAACTCACCTCTGATAGTTTGGGTGGATAAATGTTTAAGTTTTCAAGACAGATCTCAATAAGTTTCAATTGTCTGAGCCATAGCATTTTCCCCCTGACAGAATTTGACTCGATATGTATTCAACTCCAGGGTCTAGGGCAAGGGGAGAAGCCAATTTGCAAGCCCAGGTCGCGATAGAGCTTCTTCCAGAAGTGCCTAAGTGTTGCAGCAGAGAAGGGTGGTACTACATGATTCAACAAATGCAAATGTAGGGGGCTGGTCCCACGGCTGAGTCATAAGTACCAGTGCTCTGCTTGATTGATTCTTGATTGATTCTGGCAGCCTGGGTTGGCAGGGTCAGATCTGGGGTTCAGACCTACTCCACTCATCAGCCATGCTGTGGCAGTGTCCCACATACAAAGTAGAGGAAGATTGGCACAGATCTTAGCTCAGGGACAGTCTTCTTCAAGCCAAAAATGAGAAGAATTGGCAATGGATGTTAGCTCAGGGAAAATCTTCTTCACACACACACAAAATACATATGTAACTCAGTTGTCCTCCCGAGAGTTTCTTCTAAGGTGAGAGTATTAGAGCAGAACTCCTGGGAAGAGAACTATTTTGTTAAAAACTGCTCTACTGGAGACAGTGTGTATAGTACAGTGGCTATAATACCCTGCAATGACTCTCAGAGCATACACGTAGATAGTAATTAGGAATATAAGCTTTTGTTACTTCTGGACAATAGAACCACCCAAGTTTTTCTTTTTAGATTTATGTCTGATGTTCCTGTCTTTTTCAGTCTGTCTTTTTCTTCCCAGAGGCCTCAGCCTACCCTATTTCTCTCTTTTTCTCCCTTGAACTAACTTTCCCTCTGTTTGTTTTTTTTAATTTATAGTCTTCTCCTTTAGAGTAGTAGAATCTTCTTGTTGAGAAGACAAGAAAATACAGATGAGTAGAAGTAAAGCCATATATTGACAATGATTAGCAACCCATCTATAAACCCACTACCCAGATATCACTGTCAACACAGTTAATTTGTGTTGTGGACATTTCTTGGCTTTTATTTTTCTTTTTCCTGAGGAAGATTCACCCTGAGCTAACATCTGTGCCAATCGTTCTCTATTTTCGTGTGGGTCACTGCCACAGCACAGCTGACAAGTGGTATAGGTCCACACCTGGGATCCAAACCCATGAAACCAGGCCGCCAAAGAGGAGCACATCAAACTCAACCCCTATGCCATGGGGCTGGCCCCCTCTTAGGATTTTTTTGCATACTTCTATACAAGGAGAAACAAATGACAATAACAGATAATTCGAAGAATAAAAGACAACTAAAAAAAAAAAAGCAAATCTCCAAAGAGTATCCTTAGAGAGATTTGAAAAGATATTACATCCATAAAACAATAATGAATGTTGTAAATAAGCTACAATCAGAGGACAAGACCTTTGGGAAATTTAAAATATGATTGAAAAAACAAATAATTTAACACAGGTTTGGAAGATAAAGTTGAAAAAGTATTTCAGAAAGCAGAACCAAAAAACAAGGAGATGAAATTATGAGAAGAAACAAAAGTCATTCAGAATGTCTAATGTTCTATGAATGGGAGTTTTAGAAAGACAGGGGAAAAAAAAGTTTAGTGTGGGAAATTATAAGAATCATTCACTCATTCATGCATTCATCAGGCTTTCTACTATGTACTTAGCCATGTTCTGCATATTTGAAATACAGCAGGGCACTAAACTTTCAATATCCCTGCCCTCATGGAACTTCTATTAGTGGGGGTAGAGGATGGGGAAGGGAAGATAAACAAACAAATCGATCATTAAAATATCATATTAGATTGTGATTCATGCTGTGGAATAAATAAAGCAGGTGAGGAGAATAGGAGCGCCAGCAAGAGGAGATAGAAAGGTCAGAGCTTTCTAAAGAATGATCATGGAAGTCCGCATTGATAAGATGACATTTGAACTGACAGACATGAGAACGAGACCTGCAGACATATGGGGAAAGAGAGTTTCAGGTGGAGGAATCAGCAAGTAACAGAAGCTCTGAGGTGGGAGAGAGGCTGTGATGTTGGAGGAAGAGCAGTGTGGGATGGAGTGGAAAGACCAAGGTGGGGAGTTATAAGAGATAAGGGAACGAAGAGTCAGATCTTGTAAGACCTTCAGCCATTGTATGGACTTACTTTGACTCTTAATCTGATGGAAATGAGGAGCTGTTGTACAGGTTTGAGTGCAATGGCATTGCACTGATATGTTTTAACATGATCATTCTGGTTGCTTTGTTGAATATAGACAATAAACAGGGAGACCAATTAGAAGACCATGAGAATAATTTGAGAAACGATGGGGGCCAGCCTGTGGTAGTAGCAGTGGAAAGAATAAGAAGTGATTGATTCTGGCCATATTTTGAAAGTAGATGCATTCAGATGTGCTCATGGATTGATTATGTGTGGGATGTGAAAGAATGAAGGAAGTCAAGAGGACTCCGAAGCGTTTCGCTAGAGCAGCTGAAGGATGGCGTTGCCATCACTGAGATGAGCAAGACTGTAGCAGTGGGTTTGTTTGTGGGTGGGCAAAGGTTTGATTTTGGACTTCTTAGGATTCCAGTAAAAGAATGAAAACAGCCAGTTGTCCTTGCTTCCACTTTTACCACTATCCTTTCTCCACCCTTTTTCTCTTCTACCTTCTCCTTCCTTGAAACTTAACCAGCATTAGACAGTTAACAAATGACCCGCAAGGCGTACAAAGATAGCTCTCACAGAGCTAATTGTGCAGCAGTTATAAAGAAAATGGCAACTTCAGTCATATATCTTCCTTTTCTTATTGTCCTATGAAAACTCTAATCCTACGTTGCTTCAGAGAGTCACCTGGCCTTGAGGTGCTTCCTGAAGAACATCAGTCTTTAACCTCTGTTTAAGTCACTTTCTGTTTTTACCCTTGAAATCCCTTGAAAAACATACACGTGGATGTGTAGAGCAGGCCTTAGGATGTATGGATCTGGAATTCAAGGGAGAGGTCTGGGCTGTGAATAAGAATTTAGAAGTTGTCAGCATATAGATGACCTTGAAAGCCATGAGGTTGGATGAGATCACCAAATGCACCATCTAGAAAAGGTATCACGTGTTCCTGAATCCTGTCTACTTTTTCCTTTACAATCCTTAATATATAAATCATAGTGATTTAAACTTCTCTGTCTGATAATTCTGCTATTTATGTCACATTTGAATCTGGTTTTGATGCTTGCTTTTTCTCTTGAAAATGTGTTTTCTTCTTGCCTTTTGGTATAACTTGTAATTTTTGTTGAATCCAGACATGTAGAATTGAGTAAGAAGGACTGAGGGAAATATGCCTTTAGTGTGAAGATTTACATTAATTTGGCTAGGACCTGATCTCTGTTTAATATTTGTTATACCTATAGATACCAGAGGCTTTGAATTCCTCTAGTGTCCTGGTTTTTGTCCTTTCTTTTTTGGCTTTGAGGCTTTCCTACGTGTTGCTTTGGGAGAAAGTCTTGATGATTCAACTCTTTCAGCTGTGGCCCACTGTAACTAAACAGGAGCACAGTTGGTACAGCAGTAGAGTGGGGTGGGGGAGCATTCTACAATCTTCTGATTATATCCCTGAGCTGTGGCCTACACAACTGTTTCTGTCCCTCTTCCAGTGGTGAAGTATTTGCCCTTTTTTTCTCTACTCCTTTCCCTGGCTACATGTTCCCAGTTGATTTCCTTGAAGCCCTGTCCCCTGTATACTATGCTTTTTGGTTTTTTTTCTCCATCTCCTCAAGTGAGACAGAAAGGCCTTGGGCGGGGATGAGGATGGGAATAGGGTGGGGAGTTGTTAATTTCCCAGCTGGGATAATATTTCAGCATTGTGCTTTGGCCAAGTGCGTTCCCCTGGAAAGCAGACTTGTTATAGAGAAGTTTCTGTGTATAATTCACAGTCTTTCTCAGATCCCCCCCGTGAGAAGCTGGAGGAGTTCCTGGAGGAAAAATTTAGAAAGTGTGGGGCTCCCATAAGACTGGACCCACAAGAGTTTCTCACTTTTACCCTAGTCCAGCCTCAGCCTTCAGCAGTGTGTGGCAATTAACCTTCAAAAGTTCTGACCAGTGTATGGCTCCAGCTGTTCTTCTCCCAGGTCAGCAGATCTCAGTTCACTATCTCTCTGGACTCGCCTGTCTCTTCAGATTTTGAGGCGGCAATTTGCCCTGCGACCTCAGTTCTCTGCCTTGTCCAATATAAGTTACTGACTTTCAGATTGTCTAGCTTTTTTTGTTGTTGTAAGAAAGCAACAACTTTCAAGCTCATTACATGTTGGAGCTGAAACTGGACGTGTTCTTCTACTCTATTTCTAGTTATAAAAGATAGTTTGCTTAAGAAAGGAATTTTCCGTGGGGCTGGCCCTGGGGCCAAGTGGTTAAGTTAGCACACTCTGCTTAGGCGGCCCAGGGTTTCGCCGGTTCAGATCCTGGACGTGGACATGGCACTGCTCATCCAGCCATGCTGAGGCAGTGTCCCACATGCCACAACTAGAAGGACCCACAACTAAAAAATATACATCTATGTACCGGGGGGCTTTGGGGAGAAAAAGGAAAAATGAAATCTCTAAAAAAAATAAATAAATAAATAAAAGAAAAGGAAGAAAGGAATTTTCCAGAGAAGAAAAACATATCCATATTTTACTCACAAATGATGTAGGTGGACAATCCTTTACCCCCTCACCACAGCCCTTTGGGAATTGTTTAGCAACCTCCATATATGCAGATCTCCCAAGGCATGAAGGCATGCCAAGTGAGTAGACCATTTCCTAGCTAGACTTTGGCTCACTGAGCGATTATGGTTATGGTTATAGTTGTGGTTAGAAGAGAAATCTGGACCCTGAACACATAAGGCTCTACTTTTGTTGACATAACATCAAATATACAGTTATTTGGAAAGAGTCTAAATATTAACGTTTCTCCAGTTTTTATCTAGATACTTGACTTTAGCCTTTCTCTTAGTCCTCCTCACAGTTTTCTCCTCTCTAATGTTAAATATAAGTCCTAATATATTTTTCTACAAGGAAGCAAATAAACATTTATGTATGAATGAATAAATATGTTAGCTACTATTATACCAGTAGCTCCACTTTGCTATTTTTACATAAAAACTTGAATGCTGATATTGCTATAAATAGCAGCTACAAATGAATTTTGGGTGCATCGCTGGCAGGTTTCTGGTATACAAATGAACATGACTTGCAAATAGCAATTTTACTGTTTCCACATATGGAAATTCAGTTCTGTGTATAATATTCTGCTTCAAGGTTTAGAACAAGTATGCCGAGCAATGTTCATTCACACAACTTTGAAAAATGTGTTTGCTTCATTTCTTCCATGGAAGAGTCCCAATTAAGCATGACCGTGTGCTGAGTTCAAGGCTGCTGTGCTCCAAGAGATCAGGGCAAATTTGGATCCAATTCAGTTCTACGTGGGCTTTTCTGATAGTCTCTCATCATAGAGTTCAAAGTGGAAGGATCTCCTCCATGTCATTTCAAGGCTTGGAGTCCCATAGCTCTGAGTCATTGCTGGAAAGCCATTGCCCAGCCTCAGACTATGTATCTCAGCCCCTGTCGTTTCTAAGTGGTGCCATGTGACTAGTGCCTGACAATGAAATGTGAACAAAAATGTTGTGGGTCCCTTGTGAACCAAGAGGATGTTCTTGCTCCACATTTTCTTTCCTTTGCCGCTACCTGGGTACAGAGAACTTGAAGCACTGAGAGATAACTGTGTCAAAAGACAGTAGGATCATAATTCCTTGAAAACAACACACGGAGCAGAGCTGCCCACCAACTAAAAGCACTGTGTTGCTCTTTCACATGAGTGTGAATAAACTCCATTGTGTTAAGCCTCTGAAATTTTGTAGTTTATATGTTAGCAGCCAGTATTACCCAACAGAAATTATTACTACAAGTGATGAGCTGCTGTGGCAGATCCTGGCAGTATCCTCCTGTATTGCATTGGAACAACCATTTTTTTCCAGTTTTATTGAGATATAATTGACATACATCACTGTATAAGTTTAAGGTGTACAACATAATAGTTTGCTTACATATATTGTGAAATGGATACTGTAATAAGTTTGGTTAGCAGCCATCATCTCCTATAGATGCAGTAAAATAAAAAGCAAAAAAAGAAAAAAATGTTTTTTCCTTGTGATGAGAACTCTTAGAACTTACTCTCTTAACAGCTTTCATATATACCATACAGCAGTGTTAGCTATAGTTATCATGTTGCACATTACATTCCTAGTACTTATTTATCTTAAAACTGGAAGTTTGTACCTTTTGACTACCTTCCGCCAATTCCCCTTTCTCCATCCTCTGCCTCTGGTAACCACAAATCTGATTTCTTTTTCCATGAGTTTTTTTAGATTCCACATACAAGTGAGACTATACAGTATTTGTCTTTTTCTGTCTGATTTACTTTACTTAGCGTAATGTCCTCAAGTTCCATCCACATTGTTGCAAATGGCAGAACTTCCTCATTTTTTATGGCTGAATAATATTTAATTATATATATTTAGTATTTATTTATACTATATATATTATATATTTATATTTAGTATTATATATATATATATACACACACACACACACACTACATTTTCTTTATCTACTCATCGACCAATGGACACTTACGCTGTTTTCCATGTCTTGGCTATCGTGAATAATGCTTCCATGAAAACAGGGGTGCAGATAACTTTTTGAGTTATTGTTTTTTTCCTTTGGATATATTCCCAGAAGTGGGATTGCTGGATCATATGATAGTCCTAGTTTTTAATTTTTTGAGGGTCCTTCATATTATTTGGAGCAAGCCATTTTAAAGCGTGCTGGCCTTGATTTCCACCTGCCAGCATCTTCGTCTTTTAGCATAAAGATAAAGCCCTTTGTGTCCACACACATACAGGCTGGAAGCCAGAGAGAATTAATGCCCAGGAGACTTCAACCAATGGCTGATGGGAATTGGTCTACAAATACTCACATATTTGCTGGTGGAAATTGGCTGTACAAAAGCCTTTTTACTGTACACCAAATCTCATATCCTTCCTCCAATATGTAGAGTTATTGCTCCCTCTCCCCTCCTGGCAACGTGTTGTGGAGAACTCTGAGGAACAGAGTGGAAGGAGCCTGAGTCTGTGTCTCACTGTGTTGAGGTAAGCCAGTCACCACACAGAAACTATGTCATTATTGTTTGAGCAAGGGGTAAATTTATTTTGGGTTAAGCCTCTGAAATTTTAGGATTCGACTTCTGACAGCAGTTAATACTTCATTAACTAATAAACTAATAAACAAAAGAGATTGTGTTCAAGAAGGTGTACCAGTGATGAGTCAGAACAGCGTGTCCGATAGACGTCAAGCAATGGGAGCAGATATGAGGATCCAAATTACTGAGGAAAGGAGGGGTCAGAGAATCATGAGAGGTGAGAACAGCACACAGCAGGTTAGAGCAAACAGAGATAGATTTGGACCAATGCCAGAGATGGGAACAGTATGTGATGAATTTTGATGTTCACCTACCATGAGATTGTGTGAACAACCTGGGTTCGTGTAAAGGGGCCAGACTGAGATGTACCATTTACCTGATATCTTACTTTTATGAATTTTTCAAGAGAGTTAATTAGAAAAGGAATGACAGGATTTTGTCATGCCATAAACTTTACAGAGTGATTTAGTATTATAAGTTTTCAATAAAAACCGTAAAAGGAAAAAATATTCCCTTTGAGGTATGAAGCCTAAACTGTTTCTCAGTATATGAATCTCTTCTGTGATACTACAGAAGATTAAGTAGGGTCTCATTTTAAACTTTCTGACGATTAGAGAACTAACTGCCTCGTGAAGGATCCTGTTCCATCGTTGGCCAGGACTAATTGCTAAAGATTACTAAGTGTTGATTTATTTTGATTATATGACCTCCTGGTTTTCCTTTGCTCTCTCATTATCCTTTGGTAAGTTGTCTTCTTCCTCCAGGCCCTAAAGGTTGGTGTTCTTCAGTAATCTACCAAGGCTCTTCTCATATCATGCTATAGTCTCCCTGAGTGAGCTTGGGTTCTCACCACAGTCCACTTACTGATGATCTCAAATGAATATGCCCAGTTTAGATGTCTCTCCTGAATTTCACATTCATCTCCCTGTTTGTCCACTGTCCATCTCCAAGCAGATGTCCTACGGGCACCTCAGTCTCAATATATCCAGCTGAATTCCTCAGCTATTCCTGAAAACCTCTTCTCCTTCCGGGTGCCTTATCTCAGGGAATGGCTTGTAATTCCATCTCCTAAATAGCTCATGAATTCAAGCAGTTTTCTCCAACACCACTGGTAATATTTTAATTAGTCCAGAATTGTCTGTTGCCTAGATTACTACAAATTCTTCAAAGGTATTCTTCATTTTTTCTTTCTTGCTTTTCTCCAATCTATTGTCTAGATAGTAGGCACAGTGATATTTCTGACTGAAGTCTGACTATACTACTCTCCTGTTAAAAACCCTTCAAAGCTTCTTGAAATAAAGCCAAACTCATTAATAAAAATATAACATCCTCTGCAATCTGGCTCTGGTTACCTCCAGGTTCATCTCTTACACCATTCACTCATACTCTGTAATCTACATTCTGACTTCTTTTGATTTCTCAAATACTCACATAGATTCTGTTTTTCTCTCTTTCTAGAAAACTCTCCTTTCCCTGCCTTATCTTATCAGTTTTAACTCCTATCCATTCTTTATATCTGGCTTAAGTGTGCCTTGTTCTGGGAAGACTTTCTCGACTACCCAATCCTCCTCCTTCCAAAAGAAATTGTATTGTTAGTGTTTCCAGAAGCCTGTACTTCCCATATTATAGCAATTATATGTATGTATCTTTAACAAAAAGGAATCATATAATATTAAAAAACAATTATATTTCTTTTATTTAACAATGTATTACGGACATGCTTTTATGTTGGTGTACAGACAATAACCCCCTTTTTTTGAATCTGTATAGTCCATTGTAATTATTTACCAAAATTTATTTAACCATTCCCCTATTGGTTGACATTCCGTAATCAGTATTTCTTAAAATATGGGTTTTCAATCAGTAGAAAAATAAATTTACAAAAATTTTCCAATCCTGGGGTATATGTCAACTTCAAATATATAGATATGGCTCTACTAACATTTTTTGACTTCCCAAAGGGCATATGAAGTCTTGAGTCTGACATATCTTATGTCTGGATTTCAGTCATCTGTAGTTTCCTAAAGATTTCCTTCAGTATGGAATTAGCCTCACTTAATCTAGACCGAATGCTTTTCCACTGTCCTACCCTGAATCTCTGAGAAAAGGTCAAGCCAGCTCCAAGTATGAGGTTGATTTGTGTGGATAGAGTGATACAATACATGCAGAAATTTATCATTGGAAGATAAATAGAATGTCTTTCTCTCTACCTACCTCTCTGTTCTGTATTTAAGGGGCTTATAATCTATATGAGATGCTGGAGGATATATACTTAAAATGATAACTCATCCTACAGAAAACTAAACATGTGGCAAAGAACTCAAAGACCTGATTAAAGAAGAGTGTCCTTTCAGTCCAAATATTCAGGGAAGGTCCCATAATGTAGCAGTTTAAGGGAAGATGATATTCAGTACAAAGAAGAAAAGGCTTGTTTGGTCCTCAGTAACTGTCTTCCAACACCCGAAAGGTTCTCAGAGTTTGTTAGCTTCAGGCAAACATTTTTTCCTTGCTGTTAATATTTGTTTGCTTGATCTTAGAGAAATTTCTAAGAAATATGCCACAGAATGATGATTTGTGTGTTTGTCAAATTATGATTACAGATCATTACAATGCGTTTGATTTTCACATACTTAATTTGTATATTTACCCTGCAAAGGTGCTAAGTTAATGTCTACTAGAAATGAGTTTAAAGTGACATCTGATAAAATTATTACACTATAATCTATTTGACTATCTGCACGGTTCAAGTCTTAGGGTGAATGAGTGCTTTTCATTCTCTCCTTCTTAATTCTGATCAACTGTGAGGTAATTTCCAGGCAAAAGTTTCATGATCGGTGAGACTAGATCATATTTGATCAGTTTCCTAATTTACACTCAATAATACAGAGGAGAAAAATCATTTCAATCAAATAGAGTTTGAAAAATTTTTCTCCGACTTCAAAGGAACCTGAAACCAAATTATATGAGCTTCATATCCTACCCAATCTTAACTTCCATAGGGAACTGGATTGTATGTGACTTCTATGGAAACTTTGCTTTGAGTTCTATGAATCAGTTAACATAGCCACAATTATCTAAATGTTTCCATTAAATCATCCAGTTTAACCATTTACATCATGTAAATTTTCAGATAATTAATTGGCAGTCCCTGAAGACTTCGTTTTGCACTCCGTCAACCTGATCTCTTCAGAGTTTCAGTTAGTTCTTTTGTAGTGTTTAGATCAGTACTATCTAACTTCCATGCAGGAATTTATAAGCCAAAAAAAAAAAAATTCTAGATTAAGCATCGTTTTATGATGAATGGGACACTTCAAACAAGTAGTTGATTAAATGCCTTACATGTACATATACTGAGAAAGCATACTTGTATAGCCTTAGGACAGACACTGAATATCTTACTACTTCTGCCAAATATGGAAAATAATGAATCTACTCTGAAAGCCATACCCACAGGTAAGCTGCAAGGCATGCTTCTCTAGGGTTCATTCTCAAGTGACCGCAAGGATGTATTCAGCCTCCAACAAGAAGTCTGCGCACTTAGCCCTTATGTAGGCACACTCCAGTCTTCGGAAAGGTGAAACTGGGCTGAGAGGATGTCGTGCACCACTGTTTGAGCAGGATGGAAGGCAAGACGGGGCTTTTCAAGTGTGTGCTGTAAGCCCGAAGGAAGAATAGCAACGTCCTTGGAGCCTTCCAAGGAGAGGCAAGCTTGGCTGAATAATCAGTGAGCAGAAACCAAAACCCGGCAACTTATCAGGCAAAGGGACATGAAGGCTAGAGATGCTGTGATGATGCAAATGAAGGGCAAAATGGTACAAATTCCTGTCTCCCAGAAGGTGTAATTAGAGAGCGAAGGTAGAAAAACAGCTATCTCTAGGAATGCAGAGTGGATGCTTATGCAGACCACCTCGGGCCTGGGTTAACAGTTAAAAGATATTGACGATTTTCGTTTTTCACCTTCATTTTATATAAAAGTTTGCTTGAGTTCCAATTGCTAATACTAATAACAGATCACAAAATAGACACAGCACAATGTTAATGCAGAAGCCATGCACACAAAGCACTTAAAACATCTGAGCCAAAGGAAACCTGGGCCAAATATGAAAAACATATCTATGATAATCAATCTAAAATTATGCACATAAAATTCAGTCTAAATCATGTGAACTATTTGACGTTCTAGCCATAAGAAATGCCAAGTTCTTTCTAAATGCTTTGGTTTCACAATACAAAAATATATTTTACTTCTCTTTCACTCCTCCTTAAATGGAATTTATGTTCTATATCATTCATAAACTGGCATACACAATGAACACATTTTGGGCAACTGCCATGGTGTTCCTCCTTATCATTTGAAGCTATTCAAGCTTCAGTACAAAGTCCACGTGGTGCTTTCTTTGTAGGGATACAGGTATGTTAGTATTTTTCTCAAGTACAAAGGCAGAGAACATTTCAGCTGTTTTATGAGTCTGCATTAGCCCATAAAGCTCTTCATTTAACTTAGTGCTGTTGTGAGATGGTCTTATCTCCTCTTGGTACTGCTTAAGTTGCCTTCAGTTTTCTTCATGTTAGATGATGGTTTTCCTCTTTATACACTTGGCTAATTAAAATAACAAATCTTCAGGCCGTCTTTTTGGGATGCCTTCTTATCACTCTAAACTAATTAAACTGGAGAGCAAAAAGAGAATCTGCTACAACCTAGTAACAAATCTTCAAGCATCAACTATATTTAGTATCTTTTATAAAATAAAAATATTTTATCTTGGATAACTCTCTTCTTTGCAGCTAATATATTGCTCCCTAGGATACTCAATACTTTTCCATTCTACTATCCAGGAGGAGAAACTTCTGTGCCTCTGCTACCAAGTGGACAACAAGAAGAACAGAATGCATTTTGTAGAAATCCCGCAGAATGAAATCAATCCCCAAACCAAAGACTACATCCCAAAAGCTGATCTGTATGAAAGCAATGAAATACTGCATGGCTCACCGGAAAAATTTCCAAAAAGCCAAATTTTAGCCTGTGTATTTCATGGGCAGTCAGGAAATCTTATAAAAAGTGAAGAATCATTGTCTAGTGGAACTATCATTCTCTTATTCTGCTGTGAAGATATGGAGCTTTTTAAATAGTTAGGATTCATGGACATTTTCATTTGCCCAGGACGTTTTAAGTGTGGCCTAAAATAACTTCTCAAGTTTCATACCAACCATTCGATACTGTAATGTTCAGCAACTTCGAAGACATGAGTTTTTCGCTCTCTGAGACCTCAAATTATAATTCCATGTCAAGGAATTTGAATAGAGAGATGAGGTTAATCTTGGCATCCCGTCTATTATTAAGGAGTTTTTCTATCCATTTGAACTACATACAATATTTGACCTGTATCTTAATTTATAGTATATTGCAATTTCTTATAGAATTGTCCTAATGAATATTCTAAATTAACCAGTCTGATCTGCAGTTTCCCTCAGTTTTATTTCTGAAGAGTTTAAGATCAAGCACAACTAATGTGGACAATAAAGCTTAACTAAATAGTTTGAGATGAAGTAAATTAATTGCTGGCTTTAAAATTCAATGAACAGCTAATTTCTTTACTGTATAATTTGTTCCATGAGACACTCAGAGAGGAATCCATACAGGAGTTAATTTTCAAGTATTCTGGTGCCTAGAGCATCTTGGAGTTAAATGATTAGTATGAGGCACATTGAGCAGGAGAATGGGCAGAATGATGGATTACCATCTGAGGACATTTTGAACACAGGAAAGCAGCAAACTACAAAGGAAAACTAAAGCAAAGGTGGCCTGGCAGATTTCAGGTGTGGGTACCCTTAGAATCTCTTACCTAGGTCAGTCTGAGGCAGCTTAGGAGGATGGATCTAGAACCACTCCGTTGGTTCCAATCTTAAAATCTACCATTCTTCTACTCAGAGTTACTGATTCACCATGGGAATGTGGGATTGATAATACTACAAGTTCACATTTATTGAGTACTTTTTGTGCCAGTCGTTATTCTAAGTGCTTTCTATGGATTAGCTCACGTGATCCTAAAACAGCTCAATGAGTTAGGCAGTATTGTTAACCTCACTGTATAGACAAAGAAGCTGAGGCATAGAGAGGTAAATAACTTGCCCAAAGTCACACAGTTTTGTGTGACACGATTTGACCTCAGGAAGGCTTGCTCTAGAACCCACACTCTTAAATGTATACTATTGTGCCTCTCCGAGAAGATAGTGTCACTGTTTTATTTAGTCCCTATAGGATAATTCCTTTCCAAGTTGTCTATAATTCCTTAGAGGTACCAAGAAACTATCAAGTCCATGGATCTTCAAGGCATTTAGAAGAACTGGAATTAGCATGAATGATTTGTCAGACATCCAGTTAAAATTAATTTTTTGAAATGTAAACCATGAAGTCTACCTTACAGTAAATGTACACTTGGAATGAATAAACAAAAATCACTCCAATTACTATTTCACTTCAAAATATATAACAATGCCTACCAACAAACAGCTCAAAATGGAAATATTAAACTATTCTTCATTGTACGTAAAGACAGTTTCAAAATTTTTATTGGAGATGGAAGGAATAAGAAGGTGTTGTTAAGCCAGGTCTATTTGAAATTTCTTCATGTGCAGAGTGGACACTCAGTGAAGGACTGTTGAAAGAATGAGTGTAAAATGAGCTCGCTTATGCTTGCGTTTTGGAAAGATGACAGGACGTTCTCCAGAGGTCCATGTTTTTAATGAAACTTGGCATTTATAATCAATCTGTGCAATTTCCTCTGAATCTCAGGAAATACACCTTCAGACCGTATACCTTCAATTAAGTGTTTTTTTCTTTATTATTTTTTACTTGATTCTGACGTGTTATAAGCAATCAGCTCCACCAGAACCTATTACTTTATAATTACAGGTATAGTACTATGTTGTTGACTTAGCATATTTCTCAAGAGGTACTGTCAACTTTTAAAAATTAGTGATTCCACTTTAGCAAGAGCACTAGGCCTATTTCTCATCTTACTCTGAATCTGGAGGAGCTCAGCTGAGCCAAGATGAGAACTGAGGTAGGTGAGAAACATTCCCGCTGAGGTTTGTTTCATTACAAAAGAAGTTTTCAATTGTACATCCAACGGATTCAAATTGTAGATGCTTCCAGACCAACCAGGTGTGAGACATTGCTCTAAGAGTCACTGCATTGATTTAGAAAATACGTATGGGTGGGGTTACTTATCCAAAGAAATTAGGTGAAATTTTGTGTCTTCAGTTATAAAGTTGAACGTGCAGTGATTCTTTTAAAATTTGCAAATTTACTATTATTGGACCAGTGCTTGGAGGGGAAAACCAAACTCCACTTAGATAATAGCGTCTCCTGTAGTCCAGCGAATTTCGAAGAGAAGTAGCTTTCTATATTTCACTGATATTTGCTATGCAGATACACTGATCTTCAATTCCCAAGAATCAAATTCAAGAATAAATGTATTGAGAGTTTATCAATAATTCAATTTGATGCAGCACATATAAAAAATGTTATGGGGAGTGTTCTAGAGATTAACCCAATTTAGAAGTCTAGATATTCTAAGCCAATCACCTACAAGAACATGGTCTCGACTATACAATCTACAGTTACGCAATGTATACTTCTTGACTGCTTCTTGACTAAGGGTGTATTACTGAGAAAACCAGCTACCAAAGAGTAGCATCAGCACATCAGCCAGTCCCAGACCCTTGAAAAGTTTGCAGTCATTGTTAAGTCCAGTCTATATTTCCACTTCATTTAGTGTAACTGAGATAGATGTGTCATCGATGTTATGTCAATGTTTTTTAAAACTGTCTTCACTGTCTATACAACCAAAGCAACAAAATAAAAAATGAATATCACCAATGAAGTAGGTGATGGAGCCATCTGTGCTGGGTTAATGTCCTTGTTCAGAAGCTGAGTACTGTATAGCAGAACTGAGAAGAGTAAAGAAGGTGGAGCACATTGTCAAGAATTTCAGTGCAAACAGACCCTGCCAGCAGTTGGTACCCACTGGCTCTAACTGGCACAAATAGAGTAGTTGGAGATGAGCTGTCTGTATAAAACAGTGGCATCATTTAGCTTGAAGCCAAAGAGATAAAGACAGAAATAGAGATAATCCTGCAATGGCTATAGCTATATGTCTACTAAGAAAAAAAATGGCTTCTGATCAACTTGTACTTAGATTCTGTGGGAAATATACAAGTAACATTGTGATCCTTTTCATCTATTTTTATTAAGGACGACACTATAAAGCTAAAGACCTTTCTAAAATCTAGACATCATTGTGACACACGGAGGGCAGATTCTTGGGTCTCAATTCAGCAGGATGATTCCATTAAAATGTGAATAGAATGAGGCGACCTTGTCCATCCTCACCTGGTTGAGATTAATTGTGAATGAATTAGTAAATTAGTATTTGCAAGGTATTTTAGGAGATTTTGAGCTGAAAGAGGATATGAAAATGAAGTGGAACTATCATTAGATGCTCCTATTAAAGAAACATAAAGTAGGTTACAAATTGTTTTATATTCACTAGCAAAAGAAATACTGTTTTATTACAAAGTTTATTTACTTCCTTGAAGGTGGGTATATCTAATTTCTCAATTTAGGTTCTTACAGTTCACGATCTTCAAATTAAATCATGACCAATTTCCCTTCAGCTTTAAATGTTCCCTTGGCTCAAATGTCATCTTAAATTTTGTTTTATATTCCTTGTCTATAATTAATTAAGTCATGTTTTTGAAGGTAAAGGTACGAGGTAAAACTGTGTTTTAGCGTCAGTAGCTCAAATCTTTAACTGATGCATGCTATTTATTTTAAATTTATTTAAGTATAGTATTTAATATTTTAAATTATTTTTAAAAAATTAACTGCTTGTTTACTAGGAAATATAAAGTAAAATTAATTTCCATTTGCTTACTCATCTTGTACATTTCTGGCTCTGCCACTAATTAACTAATACTATGACCTCGTGGGAGGTATTTCATGTCTACAAGCCTAAGTATCCCTATCTATAATACAGGAATAATGGGATTACAGTGTGTTAAGGCTCTTCTATGGGACATTTTACCAAGATGCCTTTGAGAACATTTTGATACCACATCATTAATTTATAAATTTTAAATATAGAGAGTTAGGTAAGGAAAGGTTTTCCTGAATACTACTTCATGCTATTTATTACCAAATCACAAAAAAGTCGTATGGAAGGTTTGTGAGATGTCAGCAGCTATGCAGATCAGGCACGTGCTGAGTTTTTCACATTAAAGCCCAATGGTTCTAAAAATGAGAAAGCAGTACAGATCTAGTGAACATTTAAGGAAATTGCCTTGCAGAAAAGAGAAATTCATAGTAACTATAAGTTTTGCAAGGAACCAAATTAGATTTCACTCCATCTACTTTCTTTATAGCAAATAGATGACATTCTGTTAAATAAAACAGTGACATTAGAAGATATAGGATCAAATTATTTTTTAACTTTATCAAGTGACTTTTAATGTATTTTCTTCAGTTATTATACTAATCTAAATTATAGTGCTATAAAATAGAGTGTCATGGTGGTTACTTTTATTTATCAACTTGACTGGGCCATGGGGTGCCCGGATATTTGGTTAAACATTATTCTGAGTATGTTTGCAAGAGTGTTTCTGGATGAGATTAACATTTGAATCCATAGACTGAGTACAGCAGATGGCTCTCCCTGGTGTGGGTGGGCCTCATCCAATCTGTGGAAGGCCTAAGTGTAATAAAAGGCAGAGCAAGAAAGAATTCTTTCTCTCTGCCTCACTGCCTTCAAGCTGCGACATTGGTCTTTTGCTGCCTCTGGACCCAGACTCAGGCTGGAGCTTGCACCATTGGCTCTCCTGATCCTCAGGTCCTTGGACTCAGACTGGCACTATATCATCTCTTCTGGTTCTCCAGCTTGCTGACTGAAGATCTCAGACTTCTCAGCTGCCGTAATCACACAAGCCAATTTTTTATATTGTGTATGCCTATATCTACACCTATACCTATCTACTTATCTATCTATCTAATCTCCTGTTGATTCTCTGGAGAGCTCATGCTAATCCAAGTGTTTAGTGGCAGATTGGCAATTTACAAAATCCCTTGGGAATTCTCTCAAAAAATGGTCGGATAAATAGTTGATATGTCACATCTTTATAAGCCTTTTTTTACTCTTTAGAATAAAAATTATTCTATACCTAAATCATAATTTTGAATAATATTTAATGGCAAACCATACAGTTATCTTTTCTCATTGTCTTAACTCGTTATTTTGAGACGTCTGTTTGGTCTGAGTAGCTCCATGGTATATCTTCTGAAGTAGTTCATCATGTGATCATTACATGAATGAAAGTTTCCAAGTATCTGACTAAAGGCTTTTTATTTGGCTTTTATTTCTTTTTTTATAAAAGAGGACTAAAATGTTCTAGAACAGAATGGAATAAATTCTGATTTGTTTCTGTGAGCTTCATCCTCACTAGAAGATCCCGAATGTCTTCCCCAATTTCCACTCAACAGGCAGTCTCAAAGTAACTCTTCACCGAGTGTCTTCAAACTCCCCAATAAATTATCTATGAAAACAAAAAATATGTGAACTCTCAGAAACCCAGAAAATTAAGACTGAAAGAATATACAGCGCTTGAGTCAAGCATGGTTGGGAAGGGTTTCCACTAGATAGAGCAATGGAAGATAATGAGAAAAATAATTAACGGTCTCCTCTAACTTCTTCCCTACAACAAAGACGTCCTGTTTTCTGAAAAACAATAGGAAGACACCTCATTTCCTCCTCACTGCATGCAGGACAGTATAGAGAGTCCAGGTCAGTACCTAACAGAATAGTGGGGCAGTCATCCTTATGATGTCAAAGTGTTGCTTCCTAAGGTACCAAAGCATGCTCATCATCTACCCACTCCCCACACTTCCTTCAAGTTTTTCTTTTTAATTGCAAGAGATTTCTTGGAGGTAACACCTGCAAAAGATGAAAAGGAGCTGTAGGAGACAAACAAAGCCTTCAGACAGCACTATGGGCCCAACACCTCAAACTTAGCAGCTTTCAGCAGCACAAATTTAGCATCTTCCAATTTAGGTAGGTCAGAAGTCCCAGCACAGCATGGCTGAGCTGGTTCTCTGACGAGGGTCTCCCAGACCAAAACGAAAGTGTGGACAGGTCGGAGGTCATATCTAGAGGCTCTGGGGGAGACTCTCCTTCCAGGCTTATTTAGTTTGTTGGCAGAATCCAGTTTCTGGTTGCAGATCCTATTTCCTTGCTGGCTCTCAGCTGGGGGCCACCCTTAGCTCCCAACGCCTGTCACTGGTCCTTGAACATTGGTCCTTATGTCTCAGAGCCAGTCCCAGCATACACATCTTTGTATGTCCAAATGCAGAACACAATTCTAAGAAATCAACTGTGCAGGTGGTACAGGGTCAAACATAGGGAGTTACATCTTAGAAAACAATATCCCGCTGGTGTGAAACCATAAATGGTCGATAGGCAGAAACTCCTGAAGCAGTACAGTGTAGAATTCCCCTGTCCTTCATTTCTAGGGTGCCAGAGATCCAAACAATGGAGTCAAAAAATGGCTCCATTTCAGTCCAGAAGAACTGAACCAGATAAACTTTCATTAGACACTGATGTATGGTTCATAACCATTGACGTTAAGCACCATTTCATCTACACAGAAACGAACAGATGACTCAGTCAGCACCTGGTAGACCATGAGCAGCTTCAAAGGAAACTAATACCTTTTCTGATGGCAAACACTGACTCTTGATGACTCTGATTTAAGACTAGGAAGGAGCAAAAAAAACACAACAATAAGACAAGGTCTAACAAAAAAATAAAGGTAAAAAGAACATTATCCTGGGTCCCAAGGAGAATCTGAAAATGACTTATTACGGAAATCTGAAACCAAATAAGAAAGATGTGTGGCAGTCTCAGCGTTAAGCACTAAGACATGGCCTCCACGAAGCTGCTTAGTTACAACCAGGGAGAAATTAATGCAGGAACACCAGTCTTTCTAGTAGCAGTAGACATAGGTGTGTGTCTGTAGTTGTATATATGTCATACACAACTCTCTATATAACTATCTGAATTTAAAATGTGACACATATACATGTATGTGGATAGACAGATAGATACAAGAAGAAATCTCATAGGATTTCTTTTGCTCTTACTTGTTGGAAAAATGCCTTCAATAGCATTCAACACCCATTTCTAATTTTTAAAAGTTAATTCCTACAAAATTAGGAATAAAAGGATCATTAATAAATTCTAAAATTGTCTTTTAAAAAAGCCAATATCATATTTAATTAAAAACAAGAATGCTTGCTGTTACCCTTACTAATTAACACAAACATAGACTTCCTTGCCAAGGCAATAAAATATAATACTGAAATAAGCAAAGGCAAGTTTTTGTTATTATTTGCAGACAATATGACTATTTAAATAGAAAACTCAAGGGAATCATCTACAAAACTCTGAGAATTAATATTAAAGTTCATTACAGTGATTGGATACAAATTAAATGGCAGAAGTTGATAGTTTTTCTGGATAGCAGCAATAACCAATTAGAGTACATAATGAGAAAAGGTACTATTCACATAACAGTAATATCTTATTAAGAAATGCACATAATCTATATGAGGAGTATTAAAATACTTCCCTAAGCAACATAAATAAAAACTTCAATATACTAGGAACAGAAACTGTATTTCCATAATAGAGCACTGGATTTTCTAAAACGTGCAAATTGTTTCCAAATTAATTATAGAACTAATAAAATGTTATTTGGGATCACGATAAAATAATCCTGAAGTCTATTTGGAAGAATAAATAGGTAAAGATATCTATGAACATTATGGGGAAAAATAAATCATATATTTAAATACGTTGAAAGAAATGTTTACATATATTTGTTATGCTAAAACGACCTTTGGTTCTGGTTCATAAAAGTACAGTCAGATTAATAGAACTGATGGTACTTCAATACACTAAATATGTATAAGAATTACATCGTGGCAAGAAAGAGAGTGCATCATAAACCAGAGGACTAAAAGATGCAAGTTTTTAAACAAAAGGTATTGGGAGAACTGATTATTGGGTGAAAAAAAAGTTAGAACCCCGCCCGGCACCATATAACTAAATAGACACCTTATGGAAAAATTAGTTAAATAAATAATGAGGCTTCTAAAAACTAAAAAAAAAGTATGATTTAACTTTTCAAAAAGATCTTGGGACAGGCAAATAGTTTCTCCGTAGGGTCACCTCGAGTGTGCTCTGAGAGGCGCTAACCCTATGGCGTGCTCTATGAACAAAGGGGTCTGTGGTCAGATATGTTCTATAAATGCTGTACACTTTATTGTCTCATTGGAAATTTAATGCATATTAACTTCCTAAAAACACAAAAAAACATGAACTAAGACACTTAAATTTGTACATCTTTGTTTTCTCCAAACTTATTAGGCCATATCATTTTATTTATTTAACAGAACTTTCCAAACGCCTGGTGTTTCAGAGATTACACTTTGGGAAAAGCTATTCAAGGTACAAAAGTAATGGTAGACATAATAATTTTAAAAAGATCAATGTATTTCATTAATGACAAAACTTCTTTTATGTCAGAAAACACAAGGAATTAAAAGGCAATTATTGAAAATATTTAAAACAAAAATAAGCTAATACTATTACTAATTTAAAAATGCCTAAAAATCTAGATAAAAAGAGAAACACCCAATAAAAAATAAATAAAAGATACAATAAGAAAATTCATGCTAGAAATATAAATGTTCAATAAATATAGGACATTTTTCAACTCACCGATAATGAAAGAAAGACAAATTTAAGTATCCATGAGACAGATACCATTATTTTTTCTAGTACCTGGACAAGTGTATATATCACTACTAATAACAAATTTATAATGATACTGTTATGTATAATACCTCACTACTTATGAGACACTATGAAAAGTAGTTTAAATGAATTATTTAGCTTATTTGAAAGAAATTTGAATGCAAAAATGTCAAAGGTTAAGGAGGAGGAAAATTCCCCTATATTTTGACATGGTTCTGTAATTGGTCAAACCCATCAGTAGAAAGAGGATTAGAATAATTTACATCCCTTAATACAGTAGAACCTTAATATTAGATGAAACGCAAAATAATAATGGAACAAAACTTATAAGTGAGGTTATTTAAGAAGATATTGTGTGTGTTAGTGAAAAGTTAGAATCACACTAACTGTATTCTACAAAAGATATGATTGGATGAATCACGGTATATTCACTTTCTAGAATATTCTGTAGTCATTACAATTACATTTTTATAGAGTATTGTTAACAAGAAGTGGGGAAGAAAAGGGAAAATAGAAATGGTGAAAATAGTAACTCCATCTAATCACCAATCAATCCAATCTTTCACATTTATTTAGCAAATATTCAATATATTCATTATACAGGCATACTTCAGAGATAATGCGGGTTTAGTTCCAGACCACCGCAATAAAGCAAATATTGCAATAAAGCAAATCACAAAGAATTTTTTGGTTTCCCAATGAATATAAAAGTTATGTTTATACTATACTAGTCTATTAAGTGTACAAAAGCATTATCTAATAAAAATGTACATACCTTAATTAAAAAATATTTTATTGCTGCAACACGCTAGCCATCATCTAAGCCTTCAGCAAATTGTAATCTTTTTGCTGGTGGAGGGTCTTGCTTTGCTGTTGATGGCTGCTGATTGATCAGTGTGGTGGTTGCTAAAGGTTGGAGTGGCTGTGGCAATTTCCTAATATAAGACAGCATAAAGTTTGTCACATTGATTGACTCCTCCTTTCACAATTTCTCTGTAGCATGTGATGCTGTTTGATAGCATTTTACCCACAATAGAAACTTCTTTCAGAAGTGGAGTCAATCCTCTCAAACTCTGCTGCTGCTTTATCAACTAAGTTTATGTGATATTCTAAATCCTCTGTTGTCATTTCAACAGTTCGAGGCATCTTCACCAGAGTAGATTCTATCTCAAAAAACCACTTTCTTTGCTCATCCGTAAGAAGAAACGTCTCACCCATTAAGGTTTTATCATGAGACTGCAGCACTTCAGTCACATCTTCAGGCTGCACTTCTAATTCTAGTTCTCTTGCTATTGCCACCACATCTGCAGTTGCTTCTTCCTGACGTCTTGCACCCCTGAAAGTCATCCCATGAAACTTGAAATCAACTTCTTCCAAACTTCTGTTAAAGTTGATATTTTGAACTCTTCCTATGAATCATACATGTTGTTAATGGCATCTATAATGGTGAATCCTTTCCAGAAGGTTTTCAATTTACTTTGCCCACATTCATCAGAGGAATCACTGTCTACAGCAGCTACAGACTTATGAAATGTATTTCTTAAATAATAAGACCTGAAAGTCAAAATTACTCCCTGATCCATGAACTGCAAATGGATATTGCTTTAGTAGACATTAAAACAACATTAATTTTATTGTTATCTCCATCAGAGGTCTTGGGTGACTAGGCACATCTCAACGAGCAGTAATATTTTGAAAGGAATCTTTTTTTCTGAACCTTAGGTCTCAAAAGTGGGCTTAGAATATCCAGTAAACCATATTGTAAACAGATGTGCTGCCATCCAGGCTTTGTTTTTCTATTTGTAGAGTGCAGGTAGAGTAGATTTAACATAATTCTTCTGGGCCCTAGACTTTTCAGAATAGTAAATGAACATTAGCTTTAACTTAAAGTCACCAGCTGCTTTAGACCCTAACAAGAGAGTCAGCCTGTCCTTTGAAGCTTTGAAGCCAGACATTGACTTCTCCTCTCTAGCTATGAAAGTCCTAGACGGCATCTTCTTCCAATAGAGGCTGTTTCATCTACATTGAAAATCTGTTGGTTAGTGTTGCTACCTTCATTAATTCTCTTAGCTAGATCATCTGGATAACTTGTTGCAGCTTCTACATCTGCACTTGCTGCTTCATGTTGCCCTTTTATGTTATGGAGATGGCTTCTTTCCTTAAACCTCATGAACCAAGCACAGCTAGCTTCAAATTTTCTTCTTCAGCTTTCTCAGCCTTCACGGAATTTAATAGAGTTACGGCCTTGCTTTGGATTAGACTTTGGCTTAAGGGAATGTTGTGACTGGTTTGATCTTCTATCCAGACCACTAAAACTTTCTCCATATCAGCAATAAGGCTGTTTCACATTCTTATTATTTGTGTTTGCTGGAGCAGCTCTTGTAATTTTCCTCAAGAACTTTTCTTTTGCATTCACAACTTGGTTAACTGTTTCACACAAAAGGCTTAGCTTTCAACCTATCTTGGCTTTTGACATGCCTCCTCACTAAGGTTAATCGTTTCTAGCTTTTGATTTAAAGTGAGAGATGTGAGACTCTTCCTTTCACTTGAACGGTTAGAGGCCATTGTAGGATTATTAATTGGCCTAGCGTCAATATTGCTGTGTCTTAGGAAATAGGGAGGCCCAGGAGGAGGAAAGAGATGGGGGAATGGCTGGTTGGTGGAGCAGTCAGAACACACACAACATTTATCAATTGTTCGCCATCTTGTATGGGCGTGGTTCATGGTGCCCCAAAACAATTACAATAGCAACACCAAAGGTCACTGATCACAGATCACCATAACAAGTATAATAATAATGAAAAAGTTTGAAATATTGCAAGAATTACCAAAATGTGACCCAGAGACATGAAGTGAGCAAACATTGTTGGAAAAATGGCGCCCACACGCTCGCTTGATGCAGGGTTGCCACAAACCTCTAATTTGTGTAAAACATAGTATCTGAAATGGGCAATAAAGTGAAACGTGATAAAATGAGCTATGTCTGTATTATTTCCTGTGGAATTTGCAGATCATTGAAGACACGGTCCCTGCCCATTGTGTCTTCTGCAGACTGAAAAGCAAGCTTAGACACTAACCAGAAGGAATTAAGGTGGAACCCTGAACTCCACAGGGAAAGTCAAATTGTAACAATGGAAGCATCCAATCTTTGTGTAATAGTCAAGGCAGAGAAATAAATCCGTCTTGCTCATAAACCATAGTTTCCTTTAAATAGGAGATAGTTTCACTCTTAGTGGCTATGGGACCCACATCAGTTTATCTGGTACTGCAGCAATGGTTTTCTCAACAGTGTTCCCATTGGGCAGGATAAGTGTAGCCACCCAAATGGCTTCTGCAGAGTCAACAGAAACAAAGTTAGAGTAATAAAATCATTCATTGAAAATACTCTGAGGAGTACATTCTAGACTGATAGAGCATAGTTCTTGGAAACTAAAATAGATGAGCATTGAAGGGGAGGAGGTGGTGGAGTGACCTAGCATTTTCTGACCATTTTTTTTAAACAATTTTATTGAGCTATAATTCATATAGCATAAAATTTACAATTTAAAGTGTACACTTTATGGTTTGGGTGTATGCATAGAGTTGTGCAACCATCACCACGTTCTAAGTTTAGTACATTTTCATTGTTAGAAACTTTAAAAAACAAGTTTACACGAATAATTTTTCAGAACTGAATTCTTCAAATTCTGGTCACATGTACAAATCACAAGCAGTTTGGTAAGCATTATTTTCAGTACATAAGCAGGCAAAAGTAACCTCTTTTTCCTTTCTATATTTCCTCAACATATTTGTTAGTAGAATATGACTGACTTATATGTTTCCATCCCACAGTGTTGATAGTGCATTGCTGACTCATTTCAAATCCTGTTCCCTCAGTTTGTGTGTAAGATCTTAGGGGCTGGGTATTTACAAACATGTATATACGAAAACACAGTCATTGACCCTATTGATTTTCCAAAGAGAAAGAAAAGGAACATTGCCCTAAAATTTCTGCTATTTCCACAATGTGCTTCCAACTTTGCAGATCATTAAAAACTGGGTGACTTCTGAAGGTAGGCGGCAGTAAAAGCTTCAAAAATATGCAATCTGTAGGTGATTGCTTTCACGCTGAGAATTGTTTCTTTGGTGAGATTCTACATCTTGAACAACAATTTTGGAATTCAGGAGAATTATAGAGACAGCCAGTAGAAAAGAATAAAATCTACGTATTTTTTCCCCCACATAGTATAGGATTTTGAAATAGCCAACAATTATTACCCATCAGAAATGAGAAGTCACCATAATTTTGAAATGAAGCCCTTCGATATGATTTGCAACTTTAATAAAAAGCAAAACCTAAGTCTCAATCCTTTGCCACCAGGTGACACTGACTGTAAAGGCCCCATCACCTAGTCGTTCAGAAAAGGCATTCTTTGGGAATAATTGTGAAGAATGAATAAGGCAAATAAAAGAACAGGGAACAGGTTATTGTTGTTTTCTGAAGGCAAGTAACATTTCACTTTATAAGAAAATCAGCGTTAACTGAATGATCTGTTAATCTTCTTTTCAAAAGCAACGATATTTAGCACTAGAAGCTTCATTGTTTTTGTTGAAAGACTGCTAGTCGCTGGTCTTTTATTTTGGAAGCACAGACTCCTCAAACCTCAATCCAGGTATTGCTATTTATTTCCAATAGCCTTAGGCAAAGATACTTAACCTCCATGCCTCATTTTCTCCATCTGTAGAATGGTAGTAATGATACTTACCTGTCTTTCAGGAGTGTTATGAGGCTTAATTAGTTGTTTGTACTTTGCAGATGAAGAACTCAGTGTAAATGCTAAGTACCATTATTATTATGGCAATCTTACATTCTGTGCATCATTGCATTTTTTCTTTTCAAAATATTGCAATTTTCCATCTGTCATTTGTATTCCAACAAACAAAAGCGAAATTCTTGAATTTTCGCAAAACACCCTGCTAAGAAATGTATCTAAGTAAAAGTCTCAAGACTATATACACAGTCCCCAAGTGTTTGTGGTGGTCTCTCAAAACTCATTGTCACTAAGCAAAAATGGTACACAGTCTGTGTCTAACTATCTTCAGAAATGCTCATGGTCCTGCAACTATTATGATACCAAAAATCAACAAAAGTCAGTAATGACCAGGTCTCCGAGTATGATCAGAGCTAAAGTTTGATTCCATATACTAAGAAGCCATTTGAGGTGATGACAAGTTTTGCCTCCTTCTCCTCACTTCTTCTGTCCCTGTTCCCATTCTTTTAAAAACAAATCAAACAAAGCAATTTAATATGGACTGGATCTGAATTCATAAATAACTTTTTTTCCTCTCGTGTTTAGGTCATGGCTCACTGTGTCTATGCTTTTTTTTTTTGACATAGTATTCCCAATGCTGTTTCCCTTCTGTTTGGGTCTACTTCCCTACAGCCAACAATAAATGGTGAGCAACAAATAAAGACACATTACAGTGGGTCTAAGCACAATGGTCTCCCCAACCCATGCGTTTGATAAATGTCCTGTTTCAGCTAAAAAAGATGTATAACGTTTCCTTTATACTAAATTTAGTGGTGAAAATCTTTAATAACTAAAACTGACTATAATTTCCTCCTTTCGACTGTTCTATTTCAAGGTCTCATAAATCCTTTTTATTGATTAGTTTTACACAGAATGCTGTAGAGCTCTAAACACAAGAAATTAAACTGAATGGCAGGTGGATTTTTTTCATGGTCTTTCAGCCAACCCAGCAAAAAGGAATTTTATTGTGATGCTTGACTCTGTGAACATTTCTTCTTTTTAATATTTTTTCTAATTCTACTAATGTGTGTGTAATTTCATGTCACTTAGTTTTTATTCTGAATTTAGTTGCAGAAAAGAATAACAACTTAAAATACTGGCTCACTTTTATTCTGCATCTTTTAAGTATATCATCTGAATTCATGTGTTGATATACATTTATACATTGATATCCATCTCATAAGAAGAAATAATGAAATTCCTTGTCAAAATGATTGGCATATAATTATGAAACTGACTTCTGGATGGAACGTCAAAAAAATTTTTTCATGGAAGTTTGAGAATAGATTTTCCACTTCTCTTGTATATGGAAAAACATGTTAGCTTTCGATTTAGGTAATTAATACATACTTTCAAAAATATTCTTCAATGGTAAAATTATTTTCTACTAAAGTAACACACAATGTCACACAAGTAGTTAAAAGTTTTAAACACATAAAAAGAGATTATAGGTGTTTGCAAGCAATGTGCAGCTCCTGCAATTTGCAGCTTAGACATTCTGTTATTTTTTTTGCCCTGCAATTGAGGGAGAAGAGGTAAACTTTCAAAAGAGGAAAAAGAATAGGCACACTATCCCTGAGGACTTATTTTCTTTAATTCTTGGGTGTAAATGTTCCTAAAGTACTCTCTCTATTCAGAAACATTTGACTCCCAACCAAAACTATGGGGCACAGAGCATGAAGATAAGAGATCTTAGAGATCTCATATCTCATGGTCAATGGAGAAGATGACTTGGAGAAAACCTGTGTGTGACCAACAGTGACTCTAAGAACTGAATGGACAATAGCTTTCTAGTATGGTCAGAACCAGCAGAGTGAAACATGAGTTGTAAGATGCCTAATGTTCACTTACTTTGAGAACATGTGACTCAAACTCTTAAAGGACAAGGTACTTATCTTTAGGAGCAGAAGCTCAAAGGGAAGTCAAGTCTTGAGAAGCAGATAGAGAAAAAGAATGAGAAGTGGGTACTGGTGACCCTAATTCAACAGTTATAAAACACAGGAAGACAGCCTGGAAGAGAAACATACATCGTATAAAAAGTTAAAGAATTTTAAGAACACTCAGCTAGATGGAAGATAAATCCTAGTGGCAGCTACAAAGAAGTTAGGGAGAAAAACGTGTTATTTTTTAATCTTTTTTTAAACCAGAGTAAGTAAAATGAAGGTAGTTGAAGGAGCTATCAGTTTCGCAGAGAGTATGTATGGGACAGGGAGAGGACTCCATGTGGGGCCACTGCTGGATATGCCATTGGCTCCCTTCCTCCCTGGAAAAATTTGATCCAACATGGGTAAAATGGAAACCCTGTCTGTAGTGGGCCTCCTGCAATTAGTGATGTAAGTTTGTATACTACCTGTTAAATCACATACAGGGAGTTCTTGCTTCTTCTTTAATAATTCCTTTCCTTTCAGAATCTCAGGTTAAATAACTTGATCTTCACACCTTCAAAAATTTGAACACAAGTCATTGTACTCAACTAAACACCTGATGTTGAGCCAAGAGCCCAGACATAGACGGCCTTGAAAGATGGGGCCAACCCATTCGTTCCATGACCTCTAGTCACCAAACCAGCACTGCAGCAGGGAATAAACATTGATTAAACAGAGTAATCTGGGCTTGTTACCTCAAGAAACTGTTCATGGTAAAATAATGTCAACGAGTAGATGGATGTGAGGCTGCTTGGCGTGTTTGATCAGTGGATGCCGTTATTATCATTGTCATTATTATTATTATATTTCAGTAACGTTGCCAATTTTCTTCAAGTTAAAACATCACAACATCTTTCCTTCATTTCTTTTTTTCTTCTCCTTTTTTATCCCTGGGAAAACTTTAAAACACTGTGGATGATAGTACTGACTAGTATCAGAAAACTGAGCTGAAAATCATGCAACAGTCCCCAGTTTGCAAATTGTTGCATATGTGATCAATAGCCTGCTTTTACAGTTGTCTATTACCATATTACTGTGGACTATCTTTGTCTTAAGAATGTCTTGCTTACTGTCAGCTAAGGCTTTAAAGCAATAGTTCCCAAATGAGGGGCGATTTTCACACCCCATTTTTGATTGTTACAACTGAGGGTCAAGGGGTGCTACAAGCAACTAGTGGGTGGACCCAGGGATGTTGCTAAACATCCTACGGTTGGTAGGATAGCCTCTCACAACAAAGAATTATCCCGCCCCAAAGGTCAACAATGCCGAAGTTAAGAAAGCCTGCTTAAAATATAGCACTTGCCTAAGATCTGCTATTTAGAAAGCACAGCTTAGAAAACACACACTGTGACCTGAAATTAAAAGTCAGTTTTCTTTCTTAAAATACGATTGTGAAAATACATCTGATAGTAAAGAGTTATGTCCAAGTTTTCAAATAATAATTTTCATTGCTGCTTTTAGAGAACTTACCAGCTCTCTTACCAGCACCCAGAATCTCATAGGCTATCAGATGTGTGTGCGTGTGCGTTTTACTCCAAATTTTTTAATTTATTCATTATTTCTTTCATTAATTATTTTGCTAAGAGCAGGATTGGCTGGAAAATATGCATTTAGCTGGGAATGGGCAAAATAGAGCCCATATCTTTTATGTGCCTCCTAATCTCAATATAACCAGCAGCAAAACTACGGACCTAAATAAAATTTCAAATACAATTATTGCCACTGACTCATTTGAAAGATTTAAAACATAGATTAAATATGCACGTATGTCCTGTGGGTTCACAGATACCCCATGCACAAGCCCTAAATGGTCACCCTCCTTGCTTCTCAAAGGCTCATTTAAAGCTTTCTCTCGGCAACTATTCAGCCGACCCATTCTGACTGCACCTTTTGGCTGGTTTTTGAGTATGTAAGCAATCAGCCATGTGTGCACCTATTATAGGGCAAAGTGATTGACAAAAACTTGGAGATAATCTTTGGCTCAACTGTCCTTGCCTCTGAACAAAGGGTGGCTGATCCGATGGTCTGGAAGTTACAAGCATAACAGCTCTGTTTTGCCCCGAATTTTACGCTCACGTAGAGAGCTTGAATTTTCACTTAGATGTTACTGCTTGCATAAAACATTTTTTTTTTCTAAGCCAGGATAAATGTGCATGTATCAGTCATTTTAGAAAAACTTATCATACACCAAAACGATGTCCCTCGATCACCTTCAGAGTGAAAATCAGTTTCCTGTTAGATGACTCTTACCAACAGAGCTGTTCATGTTTAGAGAGAGAGAAAAGAAAACAAAAAACAAAAAGGAAAAAATAACCTCACAATTGCACAAAGGACGACTTTCCAGGAGACCTTCAAACACTGAAAATCAGCCCAACGCTCCTGCCGATCATTATTGAGACATCTGTATTCACTTCACACTGACCCAGGCACTAATCAGCCGGGAAGTGCAACAAGCACTGGCAGAAAGTATACAAAGATAAAGTACCAAATGGTATGAATATTAAAATCATAAATACAATAAAACAAGATAATGAGTGTCCTCAATTATAATAAAGCTAAAGCCCAATTAAAACATAATCACTGACTTATTATTCAGAAATTTTTTTAGAGATCATATTTAGCTGATTTGTTACACTCATTTCCCTTTAAAAGATTTCATCATCAGTCTCTTTTTTGCATATCCACTTTAAGAAGATTCATTTATCCATCTAATTGAATAATTAGGCATTTTTGATTAATTGTTTTAAATAGTTTCATGTCATGGGTACCTTCTCACTGAAATGCTTTTATATTATCTTCTGTGCCTTGATGTTCCTGCTATAAATTACAAGTAATAACATCTTTTCACCTCTCCCTCTGGAACATCCAAAGAGGACTAGGTTTAGTTGGAGAGTTTCCCACTGGTTCTTCTCTTCATCCCTCACTTTCTTTTTTGGTTCTCACAGCTGCAAGTATTTCTGAGCTTCAACAGATGTGATCATTTTAAACAACTAAGCTATAAGGCAGTGGTGGCCCTCTACCTTCTTTATGTTCATCCCTGCCATTGCATACAAGATTCACAGCTTCAAAGGCTCCCCCAGGGGTCCTAGCTCAGCAGAAAATCCTGATTATAAGTGACATTTGAGTGGATTTTTAGAATTAGTTTATTAACAATTATATCCAACCCAAGGCTCTTTATTAACAGTATCAAGACAGCCGCCCAGGACAGAACTCAATGCTGCTGTGTTATCTTGGCATGATAGCAATTTCCCACGTGGGAAATAATCTCAAAGATTATCGGAAGGTTAGTATTGGGAGGTGATACCTTCTAAGATTGGAGAATCTGAAATCATGGAAGCCAGTCTTTGGGCTGGGGGGTTAGGCTTCACTTTGTGACGGCCACCTTGCTCCTTTCTCCCTTAGGATCAGGCATTTCCATTTGAGAAATTAGACAGGCAAGTCTGCCTGCTGGGCTTGACTGCAGTGTCTTCAGCACGCCTCACCCACTAATCCCACTACTACAGAAGAAGCCTCAAGTGAAGCATTTCTATTGCCTTGAATACGAACTAGGTTGTCACTTGCCCCTAAAAGTGATTTAATTGACTCATAATCGTTTAGAATATTCCTTGAATATTGCTCTTTTACCAACAGACTGGTGGGTGCGTAATTGCTTCTTAAATATCAACAATTCGTATGTGACAATTTTATAAATACGGCACTAGTGGAATCATTTCACCTTCTCTTACGGGCCAGTAACTGAGAGGTCTCAAATAGTGCTGTGCTCAGGTGAGACCACGGTGCACTGTCTGTTCTCTTCTCAGGAGTAAATGTCTGCCACAGAAGCGAAACGCGACTAGGTGAGGCCTTTCGTGAATCTCGACTAGAACATCTAGTTTTGGATTAAATCTAAATGGAATTGAGCTATTTACACTCCAGGAGGAGGGAAGAAAAACAGCTCTTTCCCAATGTTTTATCAGCAATCATGCCACCGGGGAACAAATTGGGGAGTAGCATGATTAATTAAAAAAAGCATCTGTGATTACAGAGTACAATTATGGCTATTTCATGTATTGATTAACCTGAGTTTTTTAAGGTAAAAACTATGTGACCATTTGATTTCTAAGAAAGAAGCACATTTTCTTTTAAGGGCTTGTAATACCGAAGATTATGGACAAGGTGATTACTTAACATCTGTGACCAAGTGAAAGGCTAAAGGAGAAAAGCAACCAACATCTGCACTGTCAGTAAAATACTTGGGGGGAAAAACACAAGTGAAGTGTGATTAATCACCATGGATGTATGATTGAGTCAATTGACTGTTACTTTTTCATGATGATTAATCAGCTACAAAAATTATAATTGTCCCACTTCTAGTGGCTGCATGCTGTGCCCGATGACATCAGCTGGGGCTATAGATACTCAATGTGTGGTTTTCAAAAGAATATGCAAATGTGGCTGGGTAAGGAGGGGTGGGGCTTCAACTCCATTGTAAGAAACACCACGAGTCCTTGCCCTTCTATTATGGTTGGAGTTTTCTTAGCAGCTTCCAGAGAGGGCAGTCCTTGTGCTATTATGACTATTTCACAACCTCATCACCACCACAAGGGAAAATTAGAGAAACCCATTTCTGCAAATTGGCCATTGTGATCTTGTTCAGGAGATGATCAGATCCTCAGTGATTTATTTTTTTCCTTTCCACTGATTTCTTTTGTGATTAGTACAAAATGGTGACATAAATATACAGTGCAAGGAATGACACTCTGTAGCAGGGAGTGACTGGGGACCCAGGCTTTCAGCTCATTTGCACATTTGTGGAGCAAGCCAAAGGAACTGGGCTTACAAATCTCCATCAGAATTTATCAAGGAGCATCCATTTACTAGCCTGGACAGTGTGGGGAAGTGCAATCAGAATAGTCTTGCTGTAAGCGTGAAGATGCTTTTAAAGACTGTTCAGCAACATTCGGAAAACTTCAAGGCTGTAATGTCTTTGTAGTTGGCTCTTCTCCCTGTTCCTCATAGGGACTACTGAGAATAATCTGGTACAGAATGAAGCACAGTACCCATGTTTCTCTACCGGTTGGGGTCTTCTGGTACCACTGGGAATGTCATGATAGTGTTGAATGAAGCTCTTCATCATTCTGCCTGACCCACTCTTCTTACAAATTGATTGTTACCTTGAGTTCATGGTCTACTGGATGGGCTGAAGGTGACAAAATAACCTGATTGATGAACTATCCCAAAGCAACTTGGTCTCATTGGGGGTAGATCCAGATAGAATAATGAACACTGCAGAAGGGCAGCGCAGTGCAAGAACCCCCATCCTCCATGCATTCATATTTTCACTTTCACTGTCTTTCAGCCTGAGAAACCAAACTACTTTCAGAAAATGTAGGCCACTTAAGGCTTGAAATTCAGGCTCTTATTTAGACTTTCAAAATGGACCCATTTGTTTTAAAAAATCCTTAGCAATAACATCTTTAGAGAGGAAAATCATCTTTTACATTCATTGAAAAAAAAAGAGGCGGGTTTCAAATTTCTTCCCAGCTCTTCTAAGCAGGCAATACCTTTCTGAGCCTTCAGCTGTACTTAAAGTACCCACTAATGATCTGTAATGAAGTGCTTCTTTTTGCACATGCAGCATTTTCCCTTTAAAGTTCAAGAAATAGCACAAATTTGCCAACACTATTCCCCTTTTAGCACATTGACTTTACTTCTGAACTGAAGCACTAACACGCCTGGAAAAAAAAATACTTAGAGAATAATTTTTCTACTTGTGAGTCTTAATATATCGACTAATTCCCGTGCAGTAAGACATAACCTTATGAACACGTATCACCCCCAATTTCTTTCATTTTAAATAGGCGTTATTAACAGCTCTTCTATACACATGGTCTCCAAACCCATAGAGGCCTTCAATTTTATTAATACGAATCACTGAAGTCTCTCTAACTTCTTGTATTTAGATAAGAAAGAGAAACATGGGAGCTCCAGTCTCTTGAGCTTTGTCTAGGTACCTACTCATTGTTAATTATTAGAGACTAACTAAGTCACTGAAGTGAGTCGTTTGGCTGGTGTCTCAAATGCTGTCATTTACTACTACACAAATCAGCCTGGTGATAGAGTGTCTTTAAATTAGGTTACAACCATGCAGTTATTGGACAGGGAGTAATTGATAAAACCATTAGTAACACTTGTAGAGATAACAGCTAGCAAAATCATGCAACCATAATTATTCCTAATGGATACATGCTATAAATTGTGGCAAGAAAAAATCTTGCATTATCTTTCAATCAAATCTGACAGTCCTGGAAGATTACTGTAGACGAAATGCTTGTGTATGAGAAAGTGATCTATCAGAGTCTCTTTGCTTTTTCTTAGCCTTCTTTCCCATCAAATTATGGGTTTTTCTTTTGTAATTTCTTTCTCTGATGGCTTTCAGTGTAAGTAAAATGCTTGTCTTTTATTAGTTGTCTTTTTTTGTGGATTTTAAAAAATATATATATTTTTTCAATCACACATAAGACACTGCAAGACATTTCATAATGTAATGCAGAGAGAGTGCAGTTTAAGGCAGAGAATTACAAGTCATGGTCTATTTTTCAGCAGCAAAACTTACTATTTGGAAAGATGTAACTTTTCTCTGAATTTTGATGACAATATTTATTTTAGCAAAGAAAGATCACTGGCTGTAATTTTAAAAATACAATTGTTGACTTACTTTGATTCTCCCCCCAGAGAATGTAAAAAGATAAATCTCAGGGCTGGCCCAGTGGCACAGCAGTTAAGTTATCGCACTCTGCTTCAGTGCCTTAGTGGCCCGGGGTTCACTGGTTAGGATCCCAGGTGTGCACCTGCACACCACTTGTCAAGCCATGCTGTGGCAAGTGTACCACATATAAAACAGAGGGAGGTGGGCACAGATGTTAGCTCAGGGCCAATCTTCCTCAGCAAAAATAATAGAGGAGGATTGGCAGCAGATGTTAGCTCAGAGCTAATCTTCCTCAAAAAAAAAAAAAAAACTCTATGAGAAAATACACAAATAAACGCAAACTTTAACAAGGCTTTCTTACTCTACTGATACCCTGTGTGACATGCCTTCTCAAGACATATGTATATGGCCAGCAGTAAGTGAGAAAAACATGCCTACATGTTTTCTGAGTGCAGAATGGTTTAAACATGTGAATAAAAGTTCTGTATTTTAAGCCAGCCCTGACAGCTTAGTGGTTAAAGTTTGGTGCTCTCATCACTTCAGAGGCCCAGGTTTGGTTCCTGGGCACAGAACCACACCACCCGTCTGTCAGTAGCCACGCTGTGGCAGTGCCTCACACAGAAGAACTAGAAGGACCTACAACTAGAATATACAACTCTGTAAAGGGGCTTTGGGGAGAAAAAGAAAATAGAGAGAGAGGAAGATTGGCAACAGATTATAGCTCAGGGAGAATCTTAGAAAAAAGAAAAAGTTCCATATTTTGCATTTATTTTGTTGACAGGATTATCATCATAGATTGGATAAAATCTTTCCAAAGTCTTAAGTAGCTTTCTGTATTTCTGCACTGTTTCCCAGTATCAAGAGGTTTCAATTTGTAAACAATTAGTGATTATCTTACCTAAAATTCTCAGGAATCAAAAGTATAGAGAATTTAAATTGTTTTCTCAAACTAAAAACTCTTACTGTGGGGAAAAGCTATATCTGGAATCCAGGTTTCATGGGTCCTGGTCAGTGTCATTTGCCATTAAGTCACAAAATTATAGATACTCTTAAACATGAAATACTCTGCCTGTACAGGATTTTGTACACGATAAGCAGCCAAAACACATTAGTTGACTCAAATTATATTAACATATTAGTAAATAATACAGGTATAAAATTTTGTAAAGGTGGATGATAAATGTATGGCATCTTTATTTTCTCTTAAAGCTGGGTTTTGGGAAAAGGCTTGGGGGGGAACAGTTAAATAAGCCATGAATTACTAACACACACACACACGTGCATGCACACAACTGCTGGTCAACTCCATTTTTCCCATTCCTTCCACATGATTCTTGAGGACATAGGAGGAGCTACCCTTTCAAACAGGACTAACACTCAAAAAGAACCTCACAGTGACCCTGGACACATATTATCAAAAAAGGGAAAGAACACAACAAAACAAGTGTAGATAAAAACATGCACAAAAGAAGAAAGAATAACTCCAGCAAATAATAAATTTAAGGCAAATATTTGCCTTTATGCTCATAAATTAAAGCAGAAAATTATTACAGAGAAAAAAAAGCCCAAACAAGATATGAACAAAAAGAAAAAATGATAACACGCTAGTTACAATGAGACCAGTTAACAGAGATAACGCCAAATTGTGGTATATGCTTAAAAGCAACAGAAAGGTGTTCAAAACTTGCAAGAACCTGCTAAATAGGGAACCTAGAGCCTTTCTGAAAATAACTATTTCGTGAAAATATCTAGCCATGAATCAAAATAAAAACTTGATAATGAGGAAACTGTGGTGTGAAATAACTATTCAAAATTATGAGGATAGAGCTAAATGGAAACTTTGACATTTTAAAAAGAATATACCTAACCAAAAATGGAAGGGTGTCAAGAAGGGGAGATGGAAGAATATGTAAAGCTACTTTTTCCTTTAAGTAAGGTTTTTGGAAAAAGGTGTAAGGTTATTGAGAGTGAGGATATATGCTCGAAGGTAGGTAAATCAGTGAATAGAGTTCTATTCATTTTTGTTATTTATCCAACTAAAAAGATATTGAGCAAGTTCTATTTATTTTCACTCTTCTAGGTGTTAAAATCAGTCTAAAAGTAAAATCTTTTGTATATAATTAAAAAGTTAAAGGGGAAAGGGAGGTTTAAAAACAATAACAACAAAAATCATTACATAAAATTATAAACTTAAGATAAAACATCTGTTATAGTAAAATATAAATGGAATGCATTTACCTATAAAAAGACAGAGTCTCGGTGAACGGCATAACATAATTCAATTTTATGCAGTACATAAGACACCAACCTAACAGAATATCTTAGATAGGTGGAAAGTAAAAGAAATGGGAAAAAAAACCCTAAGCAGTAGAAGAAGAAGAATAAGAGGAAGAGGGGAAAAAAGCCAGGACCTCGGCTTCTACAATGGTTTAAATATTTGAAAAATGCATTACAAAAGACCAACTTTGTAATGATAAGGGATGTAAGTCACAATAAAAACACAACTGTCATAAAGATGTGCTAAATGTCATAGCATGAAAATGTATAAAGCAAAACTCATGAGAATTATAAGCAAGGGGCCAGTCCTGTGGCCGAACGGTTAAGTTCACGCTCCGCTTCAGAGGCCCAGGGTTTCGCTGGTTCGGATTCTGGGCACAGACATGGCACCGCTCGTCAGGCCATGCTGAGGCAGCGTCCCACATGCCACAGCTAGAAGGACACACAACAAAATATACAACTATGTACTGAGGGGATTTGGGGAGAAAAAGCAGAAAAAAAAAAGATTGGCAACAGTTATTAGCTCAGGAGCCAATCTTTAAAAAAAAAAAAGAATTATAAGGAACTTCAAGAACACACCTCAGCCCCCAGCAAACCAAGTAGACAAAAGATAAGCATAACTATCAGGATCTACATAAAATGATTAGCGATAAGGGTAATTCTGTCCCTGAAATTACTTAGTTTTCAAGTGCCCGTTCACTATAAGCAAATATTACTTAAATATTAGATCACAGAGAAAAACTACAATTGAAAAAATGTACAACTAATATTGTAAAACTATAAATAAATGACAGGTAAAACTAGAAATAAATGACAAAGTCATAGGCAAAAATCCCAATAACATGGAAATTTTTAAATATAAAGTCACTGTAAAAATACGAGAAAATTTAAAAAATTAAAAGAAGAAACTGCATACTAAATTGGAAGCTGTATAGAAAATAAAATTGTATGAATGTAGCAGAACCCGTTAGGACATGGCTAAAGCTACGTTCAGAAGAAAATCTGTAGCATTAATGCTCAGAAATTAGAGAAAGATAACTAAAAAAGTAGGAAAGAATTATTTCAGATAAAAGTAAAAGGTAAATTGACAGAAAATGTTGTAATTGTGAAATAGATCAAAAAGCTTGCCCTCTGCAAAAAGAAAAAAGCAAATAAAATTGATAAATCAATAGCTAGTCAAAGAAAAAATTAGAAGTGATTGAAACACAGGGAAAATATACATTAGAGATAAGAATTTTGAAATAACCGCAAATACAGAAGAAAATAAGAGAATGCTTTGCCCCATTTTATGTAAATAGTTTCAAAACTTTACAAAGTGAATGAATTTCAGAAAATAAAAATTAGCAAAAATTGGTGAATGACCTTTGTCTCTTACTTTGGAATGATACTCAGATACATTTTATCTCCATCTTATCAGTGTTGTTACACACGATGGTTATGGTACCAAAATGTATTTTTAACTGTATAGAAGGGGCCGGCCCGTGGCCCAGTGGTTAAGTTTACGCACTCCACTTTGGTGGCCCAGGGTTTCGCCGGTTCGGATCCTGGGTGTAGACATGACACCACTTACCGGGCCATGCTGAGGCAGCATCACACAAAGGCACTGACAACTAGAACCTACAACTACATACTGGGGGGCTTTGGGAAGAAGAAGAAGAAGAAGAAGAAAAAGGAAGATTGGCAACAGATGTTAGCGCAGGTGCCAATTTAAAAAAGTAAATAAATAAACTGTCTAGTAAACTCATGCTCGGAGCTACAGATGTGGAGACTGTTTTCTCCATGTTAAGACAGGAAGATAGACTTGCAATGCCAATTGGATAGAGAAGGGTGAAAACCGGGCTCCAGTCTGAGAACTTCTTCCTTCTTGTTTTATTGGCTACTTAATTTTAGGAAAATTTTCCAAGGTTTTTAGTGGCCAAATAAATAGTATCAGGTACTTGTCTTATTATTTAGCCATAGAAATATTTTTCTATTCTATGCGGATCTTCATAATGAAGGCAATAAATTTAAAAAGGAAAATAAACCAAGACAAAATAAAAAATAACTCAGTGTCATACTTGGAACTGTAAGATTTCCCCTTCATTCACACTTATGCATTAATTAGAACTTTTTGTTTTCTACTTTTCCTTCTTTTTTTTTTTTTTT